>NC_068334.1:19015723-19225723 GCF_000147395.1 Oryza glaberrima | reverse complement strand
GTGCAATAGCCGTGCAGGCATCACGATCTCCAACGGCCACAACATTATTACGTCGAGAACTCGAGCGAAACAAGCTTAGGCATCACATTGCAAATTGCTGGCGCCATATCTACACTGTTCGCGCGCGAGCCTACTACCCTTGCTGCTGCTGCTGCTGCGCTAGAAATCGTCGTCGATGACGAAGCTGGATGGCACGATCAGAGACGACGACACCATGAACGCCGTCTCGACGCCGGCGGAGCCGAGACCGTCGTCGTCGAAGTCGACCAAGACGTCCTCGGCTAGAAGCATTGGCGTTGTCGGCGGCGGCGGCGCTTCCGTCCGCCTCGGCACCACGAAGCTCGGCTGCACCGCGTTCTTGACGTGCACGGTGGTGTCGGCGGCGCCGCACTGCTGCTGTGTCGCCGCCGCCGGCTGCATGCAGCGCCGGAACACCGCGGCGAGCGCGAACTGTTCGCCGCCCGCGCCCACGCCCGCCGCCGCGCACGGCGCCGACGCCCTGCCTCCCGCGGCCGCCCGCGCCATGACGTGCCGCAGGTTCCTGCTCAGCCTGGCCCTCGCCGGGGCGGCGGCCGCGTCGCCGCCGCGCGCGACGAAGTTGGTGCGCGCGTGCTCCCCGCGCAGCACGCGGGCGGCCTCGTCGTAGGAGCGCGCCGCCTCCTCGGCTGTGTCGAACGTGCCGAGCCACAGGCGCACCCGCTGCGCCGAGTCCTTGATCTCGGCGACCCACCGCCCCGACGGCCGCTGTCGAACACCCACGAAGCGGCGACCGCGGCGCGCCTTCGCCGCGACGACGCCACCGGTGGCCGTGGCCATCCTGCCGCTCTCCTGTGCCGCCATGAGCTCGCTTCTGATCCTGAACTGGATATATATATATAGCACGTGTCACTTGGAATTAGCTCGAACACTTAGCTAGATCAAGCACTGTCCTGACTCCTGAGTTGATACGAGCTACTATCTTTTCCAAATTTCATGAGTATATATACACTTGGAGAGAAGAACATGTAAGCCAACTGCTGACTTCAAAATCATCTATAGTCAATATAATAGTCAATTCATACAATAGTTACCTATAAACATATATTACACTATTAATAGATAGTCGCACTTGTCATACACACATTGTGTCTTCGAGTTCGTGCTGCAGCTGGCTACAGATCTGTAGGCCGCTCCTTTTATTTCTCTTTTTTTATCTTCTTGATATGTATTTATAGCTAGTTTATAGTGTGCTATTGTAACTCCTCTGACAGCTACACCAAAAGAGTTGGAAGGCATCTAGTACTTGCTAAATCTTCTCTGATCCCTCTGTCTTTTCTCTAGTTGTTTTCTGCATGACGCCTTGTTCGAAGCTACTAGCTCCTGGTCGGATTGGAGTGACATGGACATGCTACAATTCTTGGTCAGCTAACCTCTTGCAATTATTGGCCATCGATTTGGATTAATCTGCTCAAATCATTTTCTCCCTATCCATATGATTGCACACTCGTGTTCTTCAGTTTTTGTTTTAGCACCAACCTCACTGTGCTTGTGAAGTCAGATCTTGTCATCTTGCCGTGCTAGATGCTCCATGAGGACTTGAAAAAGAAAAAACTTGGTCGTTTTTGCGTCAGATTAGCCTTATGATGATCCATCAATTGCAGGCTCGTCATCCTCTGAATTCCTACGTGTTTGTTGCCATCTGTCGCTCGACGTCGCGCTGCCAAGTGTGCGGCAAATGCTAAATGGTACCACAAAAATTCACAAAAGAATAATCGAGATAACAAATACGGTCGTCGACATCAATTTCGAAATGGGGAAGAAAAAAATAATCCATACCAATTACGATGAGATCATGGAGAATATATACTCGTTACCAGCACTGGCCGTATACTGCGTATTGCAGGAAATGCAGAGTAGTATAATCTCCCGTAAGCCTTGATTAGCACTAAACATTCCATGGCGAGAAAGATGTTTTTTGGTGCCTTGTTCGAGGTCGCGATCATGGCTGCTGCCGACGAATGCAGACGAGTGAATTATGCATAATGAAATGTATATCTGGCTCCATGCTAGACTAGCTGGAAGATCGAGCCAAAAAGATGAGACAAACGAGTAATCATGCAATACAGGTATTTCTATCCATCAGTGTATATCATCGCATGAAGTAAATTATATTACAAGTTGCTACATGTTTGGCTGTATCTGCTAAGTTGCAAACACTGAAATGTGAACTTAAGATGGGATTGCAAATGGGCTAGCTTCAGATGCAGATGATGGAGACCTCTGAATTTTCAGCTTCAGCTCTCTGAATTATTTGTGCTGTTTGCTCTGCTGAATCACAGAGTAATTGGGTTTTGCTTGATGGGCTGGCCCAGTTAGATCGTAAATTGGAAGCCCAGGATCTGCAAAGTCAGCCAATTGGGCCGATGGAGAACAGTTCAGGATAGCCTTCAACGCGTTTCGTCAGTGTTGACAACGTGAACACATTTGGTTTCAAGAAACGGTCCAAGAAGGTACTCTGACGTCATGGCGTTCTCGTCAGCTCTGACGAATACACTGTATCATCCATTTCAGTGACCGTTGACATCTGCATTCATGGAAGAAGGGGGCATGTAGGTTTTGACCCGAGAAAATATTGACTTTTTAGAAGTGCCAGGAGCAATGTCAACCCCTGTATTTTAATGGTTGTTGAACTCCAAATAAATGAATGAATTATCTGGTTGGTCAAAGGCGTGCGTTTTCCCTGAATGTCAAGGCGTCAACAATTCGTCACGCCCACTTTAGAGAGCCAGAAACTCCTCCTGCCTGTTCAACTGAAACAGGAGGCAAAGGCAACCCCGGATTTACAATTTGTTGACTACCTGTTTGAACACTCTTACGTCAGAGCTGATCTCAAATGGAGTCAATTTTATACTCCCTCCGTCCCAAAAAAGACAAACTCTGGTTTCCGTGTCCAACGTTTGACCGTCTGTCTTATTTAAAAAAATTATGAAAAAAATTAAAAAGACAAGTCACGCATAAAATATTAATCATGTTTTATCATCTAACAATAATGAAAATACAATTTATAAAAAAATTCATATAAGACGGACAGTCAAAATTGGACACGAAAACCCAGTGTTTACCTTTTTTTTTTAGGACGGAGGGAGTATAGTTTTGGCCTTCCGTTGTTGTTTTGATGGGAAAAATTATACTCCCTCCATTCCAAAATATAAGGCATAACCACCCCTAACCCAAAAAACAAGAAATAATTATTATCATCTTGTAGTTTGGATCATCCTAATAAATATAATGCATGCATCCAATAGAATTAGAGAACATGAGAGTGGAGGATTTAAAAAAATAATAATTTAATAGAGAATAGATCATAGTTAATTGCCTACATGCATGCATGTCTTATATTATGTTATGGAACATCTAAATAAAAAAGTGGTTGTGCCTTATATTATGGAATGGAGGGAGTAGTAGGTTGTTCGTTGACTTCTATGTTTATGGTCGCTTAATTGGTTAATGTACAATAGTAGACTATTAGCCAGTTGAAAACATATTTTAATGAGATAAAAGATAAGAGAGAAGAGCAGCGGGCTATAGATCTGTAGCCAGCTGCATTGCGGACTCCAAGACGCAATGTGTATGACAGGTGTGACCATATATTAATAGTATAGTAAGCAACTATTATATAAATTGTCTATAAGATTGGTTATAGTTGAATTGGAGCTAGTAATGGGCTATACTATTAAATTAAACTTGCTCTTAGCAAAGAGCTAGGAGGTGTTTACATCCCATTCCAAATTTTTTCACCCTGTTATATCAAACGTATGAACATCTGCATGGAGTATTAAAAATAGACTAAAAAATAATTAATTGCACAGATTGCGACTAATTTGCGGGACGAATCTTTTAAGCCCAATTACTCCATGATTTGACAATGTGGTGCTACAGTAAACATTTGCTAATGACGAATTAATTAGGCTTAATAAATTTATCTCGCGGTTTACTGACGGATTATGTAATTAGTTTTTTTATTAGTACCAAATACCCTATGCGACACCTTATATAATATCTGATGTGACACGCCAAAACTTTACACCCCTAATCTAAACACACCCTAAGCAGATGGGCTGAAATTACTTTGGTCTCCAAATTAAGTTCGTGCTGTTCAGCCCAGCTGCCTGCTTATAAAGCTTCCGCTGACAACGGAAAAAGTACACCCAAGGTCCCTCAACTTGTCATCGAGATACAAAATCGTCCCCCAATCACAAAACCAGATACCGGGCATCCCTTAACTATCAAAACCATTCGCTTTAGGTCCCTCGGTGGTTTTGACCCTGGTTTTGTCCGACGTGGCGGCCGAGTCAGCGTGGGACCCACGTAGGCCCCACATGCCAGAGTGCCACATCATCTATCCCTTCCTCTTCTCTCGGTTTTCTCCTGGGCAGGCTGACCGGCGTGTTGGGGAGGAAGTCGATGGGGCGAGACGGGAGAGGAAGAGGATCGGAGGCGGTGGCCGGCGACCAGCGATGTGGCGGTGGCGACGGCGGCGGTGGCGGCCACGCAGGAGAAGGTGGGTCGGCGGAGCGGGCAGGTGACGACCATCATCTCCGAGCAGTTCCCGCCGGACGTCGACGCCAACATCGCCACGTTCTGCGTCGACTCCGACGTCGTCTCGCTCAACGGGAGGGAGGCGCTGTAGGCGGACGCCGAGGTGGGGCGCGACGGCCGAGTCCACGCCGTCATCCACTGCTCCGCGTCAACCTCCACCACGGGTGGCGGCGCGGCATGCTCCAGCGTGTCCCGGGCGTACGGCGCGTCCAACACCATGACGCCGCACGCTTCCAACCTCACCGGCGTGGAGATCTACTCGCTGGTGGAGATGAAGTGGAAGGAGAGGAGCGGCACGGTGAAGACGGCGACGATGGCGAAGCGGCGCGGCGGCTGGGGAAACGACGCGACGAGGATGGTGGCGGGCGAGCAGGAGAGGCAGGCCTCACAGGTGCTTGGTGAGGGTGCTCGTCGGCATCCCGGTCTTGATCCAGATCTTCGTCTGCGAGGCGGCGAAGACGTTGTCCAGGAGGACTGCCGTCGGCAGCGGCGGCACCGCCGCTACGCTGGGTCTAGCGGGCTACCTCGCCTCGCCGCCACCGCCAAGCCAACGAGCTCGCCGCCTTCCCGCGCCTCCGCCGGTTGCGCGTGTGGCTCCAGTTCCGCCGCCGCGGTCGCCCGCCGCTCCTCCTCGTCGGCGAGCATGGAGAGGAGGCTGATGCCGCCGCCTTGCTCCTCCTCGTCGGCGAGCACGGAGAGCCGCCCGCCGCCGCCGCCTTGCTCCCCCTGCTGCCGCCGCCGCCTTCCTTCCCACCCGTCGGCCGGCGCCGCCGTCCTGCCCGTTGCCCTAGAGAGAAGAAGAGAGAGAGAGAAGAGGAAGGGAGAGAAGAGGGGAAAGAAAGATGAGGCTGACCTGGACAGGCTGACATTGGGGCCCACGTGGGTCCCACGCTGACTCAGCAGCCACGTAGGATAAAACCGGGATCAAAACCGCAGAGGGACCTGTTGTGACCGGTTTTGTATAGTTAAGAGACCCCGCATATCTGGTTTTGCTGTTCGAGGATGTTTTTTAATCCCGATGATAAGTTGAGGGACCTTCGGTGTACTTTTTCCGCTGACAACAGATCTTAGGTACACGGAAGGCAATCACACATGATAAGAATTTCTGCGTTGATCAGACGAATTTCAGATAAACTACTGAGCTCTTTGCTCACTACACCCTCCGACCTACAACACTTGTTATTCTAAATAGTTTAACATAGATTAAAATCTGAGAAAAAAATATTATAATAACCTGACTGAATAATATATGGTTGAAAGTGAAATAGTGGTTAAGTTTACAACAAAGAGAATTTTAAATGGGATATAACTAATGAGACAAATAGTATTCTAAATAAACTATTTTAAGATAAATTTTAAATTAAAAAATATTACTAGTTTGGGACGGAGGGAGTACTAGTAGTGCTCAGGGTTCGAAATTCCGGAACGAAATTTCGGTCATTTCGGATCCCTCCGATACGATATTATTTCGGCCATAATTTCTAATTTTTTTTAACTTTTTTCATGAATTTTGGTAATATTTGTTTAAACTCAATTAAATTTTATTTAAAATTTTGGAAATTTCAGTATTTCGGTGAGATCCAATCAAATCGGCTAAATCGAAAGGTTTAACCCTGTAGTGCTATCTTAGCCGTGGTGCAAAGCCATCGTGCGAGCATGTAACCAGGTGATTTTCCGATGCCATTTTCTGTGAGGAGAGGATGCAGTTCAGAGTGGACATCGCTTTCCTGGAATGCTCTCTGCTGGTTTTGCTGCGAGTGCGAGTGCAAGGGCGGTCGATGCGAATATATACTCGATCGCCGTCGTTTCCTTTCTTTAATCGATACTCGCCGTGTGATTTGCGACAGTGACATCAAGGCTTAAGCTGTTAAGCAACGGGCTGTCGGGCTCCATCGGAATTAGCTGTAACATCTCGGATCACAGCTTAACCGGTTATTGTTTTTTTCCTTTGATAGGCTCCGGACTATGATGGAAATCTGCACGTTTTGGTGATTAAGAGACGAGACGAAGTGAACAAGTGACAAACTGAAGTAACCCGGAGGCGCCGTGGATCGTTCACCAATATACACCATCTCACCCCCTTTTGGAACGAAGGGTAGAATATAATGATACATTGGAATTTTAGTAAGAACTTTAACTTTTTTAGAAAATTTTCTTTTAAGTATTTCTTTCTCATTCTATTTCTTCTATTTCTATGTTTTTCCTACGGTTTGGTTTAATCAAACGACCATTCGTATGTTTTTTAATCATGTGTTACATTTCTGTGTTGTACACTACTATTACTGTTAAAGTTATATGTTTTTCTGCTTATCTTTTTTTTCCTATTCCACGTTTCAAGGAGCCATTTAAGGAAATTTGACGTGAGGTCCATACCTATCAGAATTTGACACCAGGTCTCTATCTCCTTAAAATTTTGTGATTTTCCTACGAATCTATACAGAATTTATTTTTTGTGCTTTTGCAATCATCTAGTTTTCACTTGAACGGAATTCTAGTGTTTTGTTCCGTAAGTGCTAATATAAGCTCTCAATCCGTTCCAGAAAAGCCCTAAAATGTTTGTTTTCAAGTGACAATATAAGCTCCCAATGTTTGCTTGAGTATGCAACTAAATCAACACTCGGTCAGCACAAGTGCCACTTCTTTAATACACAGTACAGTAGCCAACAGCTTGTATTAGCCACTTTGTGAATACTAGGTTATTGCGTAAACAAAGAGCCGTCGGAGTGGAACAAGATTACCGCCGAAAAGCCATCACCGATCGATTAAACAAAAGATTGCCCAACCCTGATCGAAAGTTAATTTATTCCTCCAAGGAAACCATCAGCAATCTTATCTTCCAAACCCAATATAATACTACCATGATATACTAGTAGAGATGACACAATACCTCCCCCTTTATACCTCCCCACTTCTTATCCAGCTAGCTCCCACAAGATAAGCATAAGTTGTATCCTGCTCACAAGTAAAACAAAAACTGAAACAGAAACATGTTTTACATGCTGAGTGCTCCTCCAGACTCCCCGGGGGGCCGAAGCCAAAGCCAGCTAAGCTGCAGCGTGAAGCAGCAGCTGGACATGACCTCCACCCAACAAATTACTCCTAACCAGCATCAATCCGCAGAATTACTAGTTTACAAAGTCGGAATCGCAAGGTGAGAGCCACTTGACAGCCAGCAGATAACCCCAACCCCAATCCCAACCCCAACCCCAACCCCCCAAAAAAAGCGTGTGCCCGGCGCCGTGAACGGATAAGACCTGGACGTCACCGCCAGCGAGCGTCGCCATCCCATCCCCACTAGCCCGACCGCGACCGTGCGACCGGCCGTTCGTTTAACGAGGAAAAGACCGCCTTTTGGCGTTAAAACCCGCGCGACTTTTCGCCGTGACGCGACGTGCGGGGGGGGAAGCATCTGCGCGTTGCTCTCCCACAAGTTGGGCGAGCCGCAAGTTGTGTGGGGGAATTGATTGCAAAAAGTAGCGTTTTGTCCGGGAGCAAAGGCTGCGGCGCACAAGTGGGCGAGGCGAGGCGAGGTGCGACGCATTCGCGGAGCACGCGGTGTTGTGGTGAGGTGCATGGTATGCAGCTTCCCTGATGCTGCGGCGGCCGCTTTTCGCGATACCGGGGGTTGGTTTGGGGTTTGGCCCGCGGTTTTTGGGTCTCGCGGCTCCTCTCATCACTCCCGTCGTTGTCGCTGGGTGGGGATGGGGGTTCCTGTGGAACGGGAAGCTGGTTGTTTCACCGTTGCTTTGCTTGTGTTTGAATGGCTGGTTTGATGATGAGGTGATTGATGCTGCTAGTGCTAGGTGCGTGAAAACGTCGCCCACGTTTTCTAAAACCGGATGGTCACCGAATACCACTTCCGGATGGTCTCCACGACGATCGTGCTCTCGCCGCTCGATTACTTGTGAGAAGAGAACCGCTGAAATTTGGAGGGGTTTTATTGAGAATTTGAATTGAGGTTTGAATTTCCTTTAAACTTTGACCGGGATACCGAATTAGGATGTTTAAACTTGTAGCATTTCTAGTGAGATACTATACGTAGTAGTACTTCAAATTTTAAATCATGTTTTGTGTTTGGGCCGCTAGAAATGGAACCATGTGTCAAAAATGTGTCATACCAATAATTTAGTAGCTTGAATAGTAGATATGCTGGTTTTGGTTCGAAAGCCAAATCATTGGCATTCTCCGTGTTTAACTTGGTACTTTCTAGATTATAATTAAGGTTTTGGCTTCTTATTTGGTATTAAACCAGATATTATTTTACTTCGCTAAAGAATTGGTTGTCAAAATTTACCTAGGTTTTAGGTTATAGTACTTACAATTTTTTTTGATGAGGTATCAAACTAAACAAGCTCGAATCCTGACTTCCAGGCGAAAAATGACAAAGTCAAGTTTCTATATCCGGTAGACCAGCGTGGCAAAGGCATCACAAAACATCTGCAGAATCATAACCAAACCCGTGAGTCGACGTCAGCTTGCCCAGCAAAAACGTCACAAATGACGAGCTGAATTATGGAGATCCACGGACACCCATGCTCCCACGTGCCATAGATCACTAAGCTTAACTGATGAAGCATTCCAATTTATATACTCAACACAAATCAATCTCGCGTTCCACTGGATTGGTATGAAGCCCCGGGAGTAAGATTATCTTAATGCAACCGACCACCATAAATCCCCCCAAAAACACAAGCTAAAGTTCCCTTGTGCCTCACTGAACCAAAGCATCCAAATTGGCAAAGGCCGCCTCTTTCTTTAATTAACCAAGAAGGCAAAGCAAAAGAGGCAACACAACACAACACAGTTGCGATCAGAGGAAGCAAAAAGGCAAGCTAGACTGGTCCAAATCCAACCCAATTAAACCAAAAAAAAAAAAGAGAGTCCAATAAAGAAATCACCCTGTCACTCTCGAAGTCCCACTGTTTCTTAGCCAGATTCATCCCCCCAAATCCAGCCTGTGTCCTCTCACTCGCCGCTGCGCGCCACCACCTATAAATACGAGGCCCCAAAACCGCTCTTCTCCCATCGCCATTACCACACTCGAGCAGAGCAGAGCAGAGCAAATACAGTTCAGGAATCAGGAGCAAGCAGAAACACACACACAAATCCGAAGATGTGCGGGATCAAGCAGGAGATGAGCGGCGAGTCGTCGGGGTCGCCGTGCAGCTCGGCGTCGGCGGAGCGGCAGCACCAGACGGTGTGGACGGCGCCGCCGAAGAGGCCGGCGGGGCGGACCAAGTTCAGGGAGACGAGGCACCCGGTGTTCCGCGGCGTGCGGCGGAGGGGCAATGCCGGGAGGTGGGTGTGCGAGGTGCGGGTGCCCGGGCGGCGCGGCTGCAGGCTCTGGCTCGGCACGTTCGACACCGCCGAGGGCGCGGCGCGCGCGCACGACGCCGCCATGCTCGCCATCAACGCCGGCGGCGGCGGCGGCGGGGGAGCATGCTGCCTCAACTTCGCCGACTCCGCGTGGCTCCTCGCCGTGCCGCGCTCCTACCGCACCCTCGCCGACGTCCGCCACGCCGTCGCCGAGGCCGTCGAGGACTTCTTCCGGCGCCGCCTCGCCGACGACGCGCTGTCCGCCACGTCGTCGTCCTCGACGACGCCGTCCACCCCACGCACCGACGACGACGAGGAGTCCGCCGCCACCGACGGCGACGAGTCCTCCTCCCCGGCCAGCGACCTGGCGTTCGAACTGGACGTCCTGAGTGACATGGGCTGGGACCTGTACTACGCGAGCTTGGCGCAGGGGATGCTCATGGAGCCACCATCGGCGGCGCTCGGCGACGACGGTGACGCCATCCTCGCCGACGTCCCACTCTGGAGCTACTAGAGCTCAATCAACTGTACAATTTTGCCTCTTTTTTCTCTCTTTTCTGGCTTCCGATGCCAAAATTTTGGTACTGTACGGACACTACTTTCGGTAATGTGATGGAACAAGTTGCAAAACACAGAGCATCTTCATTTGAGTCATTGACTTCCCAAAATAGTACTGTAGATTTTTTTTTTTTAGCATCTGCGAGCCGTCCTCGTGTAGAAACAGTTTCTTGACAGTATTGTTTCTGCACGAGAACTACAGTGATGAGAGATTGGATGGTACAGTACTTAGGTTACAGTGTTAACGACAGTGAAAAAAAACCTGGTTTTGTCAATGATGTTCGTACTGGGTAACCTATGCATTCGAGTGCAATTGACCGTGGATCTCTCTCAAGCAATTTCACTTGAAAAGATTTGTTCTGGTTTTGGCCACACCTTTTGGTGAATGCTCCCGCAATGCAATCCCTGTACTGTACATTACAGGTCAAACACTAAAAAAATGAACCGGGTCAAAGTCAAAAGCCCCAGCTCTAGATAACTTGCTTTGCCAATGATTTCTTGCTACTTGTATTTGGTTTGACCTGCGGTGCCTGCCTTAACTCCGTAAACTTTGTACAGGCTTCACCTTTCAACGGTCCTGGCAAAATTCAATCAAATAAAAAAGCCCTCAACATGTCCCAGTGGGTCATTCACTTGTATTCCCACAAGTTCGCAAAGCTATTTATTTACCTTTTGACTCTTGGCACTATCCAAACTGCCCCCCTTTGTTACCTGAGCTCTCCAAAAATTTAGGGGGTGAACTCACACCGGAGCACCAGGGCCACAATCCCACACCAATTTTTGCAACTTGTTGAGGAAACAGAAAATGACACATCTCAATACGTCACGAACACATCGATTTATTTACTACGGTACAGAGCACGGTGAGCAAGCAGGAAGCAACTAGCGGCTTAGCTTAGCTGTAGCCACCCGTTTGCAGCGCAACAAAGGAAAAAAAAAAACATCGCTGCTCTCCCAGATCGAAGGCGAAGGAAGCTGCCCTCGTTGCCGCAGAAAATATCGCAAGTATTCGCGGTGTTCGCCTCCCTGAAACCCCGAAGGGCCAAGCAGGCAGAAACCGGCCGCAGGTGGGCGCCAACACGCACGCGCCGCTGCTGCTGCGGCGTGAGGCTACGGATGGGGGATATTCTTCTCGTGGTGGTGTGTGGCCGCGTCGCTGTCGCGTGCGGTGCGGGAGCGCGACGGCATGCGGAAACTGGTTGCGGATGCGGGTCCCGGGGGATTGGGGATTTGGGGGGGAAAGAAAGGGGGGTGGAATCGGGCGGGCGCAACTGCGGCGCTGGATACGGCTAACGGAACGGCTGTCGCTGGTTTTCTCTTTTCCGGGGGTTGTGGCGCACCTGGTATGGGGAAATCTTTCTTTTCAGGGTTTGGAGCATGTGTGGTATTTTAGTTTAGGGGTATAGTAGTACTGTGTCCCGTTTGTTTGGAAGTTGGAACTGTTGGGCGACTGTGTCAGCTCATGTGGAAAGGGTGTGGAGTGCAGTGGAATGGCCCCATCGTTTCGCTTATTCGTGGAACAAGCGAAATGACATTTACAAACAAAAAATAATTTGTGAATAAAACTTTTTATATATGTGTTTTTATTTATCTAAAAGCAAAGTCTGAAAAATAAGCTTCGATGAAAAAACTTTAAAATCAGCTTTAAATTTAAAATTGGAAATTAAAATTTTGTCTGATAAGTATAAATATAAGCGAAAAGATGAGGTTCTTCATGCCGAAGTAGTAGCTTTTGGCTGGGATGAAACCGGCGAATTGTTTTATCTACATGGTGGCTTATAAGCAATAAGAAAATAGCGTGTGAATAAATCTTTAACATATGTCTCTAGTTATATAAGTCCACGATGTAACCCTAAAATTAGCAGATTTAAAATTAATTTTTGCAACGGTTTAGAAGCTGCAAAACAAACGATGAAGCTTATAGACTACTCCTACGGTTAAGTTTTATGCCGCATGATTTCAAATATAGACTGCTGTAAATGGAAACTCCCCTGAGCAATTTGGATATTTTTCATCTGAATTATCAAATAAAACTGCTATAAAATTTAGGAAGAGGACGGCGCGAAGCTACATGAAACGAGGGGAATACTTAGAAACCCAATCTAGAAATTTTGTTACATATAATTTATTTATTTTCATTATATGTGTATCCCTCAATCTAAACTTAAACGCCCACATCACTAAACTCTGACAAAAACAAAATAAAATAAGCTAGTGGCATTTTCTCCATTTTGTTATAGCAGGCCATGAAGCAAACTGGTAATGCAGTTACCGGGACTTCTAGAAAGTAAAAAAGAAATAAACCTCATTGATAATCATATTTTTAAAATCTTAATAACAACAAAAAGGAAAAGCAGCGGGTGGGGTGTATAGGAGTACAGTTGTAGAGTCACCGACGGTTGGCGGGACTTCTAGAAAATAAAAAATGAATTTCAACGATAGTTATGTTCGATTTTTAGAATAGCAATAAAAATAAAGATTAGGCGGCGGATGGACCGTAGAGGAGTACAGTGGCAGTGTTCGACGGGACTTATAAAAATTATAAAAAATAAAACCCAACAAGTCAATAAACTCTAAAAACTACATGGTCCAATTTTTAAAGGTTCGAAACTTCTAAAAAGTAAAAAATAAAACCAATGATAACCATGTTCGATTTTAACAGAATTTTGCTAAAACCGATCGATTTTCACGGAACCGCTAGGTCTCGGTTTATGAAAACCAGTCGGTATTAGCCGATTTCCATACGGTGCTAACTGAAATTCATCGTTTTTACTGGTTTTTGGTCAGGTCTGTGTTTACCTCGAATTCGAAAAGGTAAACCCTGCTCACAGGTTCGTATATCAATATCTCTGGCTCCTCCGAGCATGGTCATACTACAAATTTAACAAGAATTTTGATTCTTTTCGTGGTTGCAAACAGAAAATATCGCTATACATGTCTCCAAGAGCCGAGCAGGTGGGCCCCTAACCATCACCCCTACTACGTCACCAAGCTTAGCACCAAAGCAGCAGCAGCAGCGTCCCCTTTTCCCCAACACTGAAAGCCCCACACGCCCGCCCAAGGAAACCATAGTTTAACCCCCAAATATTGTTGTCACCAGCTGTTCTCCTCTCCCATGGCTTCCCCGCGTCCCAACCCTCGCCGCCCAAATGCATACCTATATATATACTCCTCGCGCCGCCGAGCTCGAGCACTCTCACTCTGCAAGCGCGACGCGTTCTCACTCGCTCGGACAAGCTCCTCCATCTCTCGATCGCTCACGAGCAGCAATGGACATGGCCGGCCACGAGGTGAACTCCAGCTCGTCGTCGTCGGGGGCGGAGTCGTCATCGTCCTCGTCGGGGCGGCAGCAGTACAAGAAGCGGCCCGCGGGGCGCACCAAGTTCAGGGAGACGCGGCACCCGGTGTACCGCGGCGTGCGGCGCCGCGGCGGGGCGGGGCGGTGGGTGTGCGAGGTGCGCGTCCCGGGGAAGCGCGGCGCGCGCCTGTGGCTCGGCACGTACGTCACCGCCGAGGCCGCGGCGCGCGCGCACGACGCCGCCATGATCGCGCTCCGCGGCGGCGCCGGCGGAGGCGGCGCGGCGTGCCTCAACTTCCAGGACTCCGCGTGGCTGCTCGCCGTCCCGCCCGCCGCGCCGTCCGACCTGGCCGGCGTCCGCCGCGCGGCCACCGAGGCCGTCGCGGGCTTCCTCCAGCGCAACAAGACCACGAACGGCGCCTCCGTCGCGGAGGCCATGGACGAGGCCACCTCCGGCGTGTCCGCGCCGCCGCCGCTGGCCAACAATGCCGGCTCGTCGGAGACGCCCGGACCTTCATCGATCGACGGAACGGCTGACACGGCGGCGGGGGCGGCGCTGGACATGTTCGAGCTCGACTTCTTCGGCGAAATGGACTACGACACGTACTACGCGAGCCTGGCGGAGGGGCTTCTCATGGAGCCGCCGCCGCCGGCGACCGCACTCTGGGACAACGGCGACGAAGGCGCTGACATCGCGCTCTGGAGCTACTGAGCTCTGACACTGTCTCCAGTTGACCGTACTCTGTTTTTGACTCTGTAACGAATTGGTACTTTTGGTAGCATGTTGAATTGTTGATTAGTTAAACACTTTCAGAGCTCAGTTTTCACTAACGATATGGCCACATGACCCTTGTTGTTTATAGTCTTTACCAGTGTTCCCAATTTCGCTCAAATTTCGAAGCTCCCCCAAATTCCGTGTCGAATTTAGCGATATTTACAAAATTCGACATCTCGCTAGGCTCGCATTTCAACCCAAAACAAGGTTACCAGCCCTCCAAAATCTTACTACATATTTTCCGGATCAAACGACTACGAATTACAAATCACACCTCGACAGATAACAATATACAAGTAATTGGATACTGATCTGATCTCTTGACCGTGGATATAAATCACGTGGCAATTTCTTCAAAACATATAAAATATCTTTTCATCAGAGAAAAGGAGAATACATGGCTATCCTAACCTAGGAAAAATGTATAGTAGGGGAAAATGGCATGGCAATGCTAGAGAACAGTGGTCAGTGGATGTAGGCTGTGTTCGCCATTCATGGTTGGGAACCGGAATAGAACGTATGAAAAACGGAGCGGTTCATTAGCGCATGATTAATTAAGTAATAGTTATTTTTTTAGAAAAAAGGATTAATTTGATTTTTTAAACAACTTTTGTATATAAATTTTTTTTTAAAAAAATACACCGTTTAGTAGTTTGAAAAATATACGTGCGGAAAACGAGAGAGATAGGTTGGAAAAAAGGGTACCGAACACAGCCGTAAACGTTATGTGAAAAGATGCCGAGGAAACAAGGCATCGTTCGTTCAGTCGTTGGTTTGTGGCGGCCAACTAGAAGAAGAATCGGGCAGGTAACTTTCACGCAAGCGCTAGCTGATCCAGTCCAACTCTCTCCGAATGACGAGTAAATCCAGAAGATGTGGCCGTCCTTCCGACTCGGTCTCGGTCACGGTGGTGTGGTGGTCATGGGGCCCTGCTGCCTGCTGGCTCAAAAAGGCACGGGATCTTTGAATCTTCTCACTTCTTCCAGCTATCGTAATCCTTCTAGGCGAGATGAGATGGGATGAGCTATCGCTTCACTGGGTAGTGGTGAACTGGTAATTGACTGATGGTGCGTGTGATGGACCGGTCACCGGTGTCCGGTGTGGTAGTGGTTGTACTACTATCTTGTTACAAGTCCAACAAATTACTCGTGCTAATTCGACTTCAGTATCAAAGTTGTCCTTCTAGTAACAAAAGGAACCTACTTATTACTTTCTAAACGAGGAAAATATAACTTTGACTACTTGATTATTATGTTATATATTTTAGTAATATGAATTTGGCTTGAAGGATGTGTTTGATTCTTTATTAGGTTTGTTTGTTTTGGGGATAGGGAGAGTATGTTTCTCTATTTTTTTTATATCCAATTTATCGTCGGTTGTTGCAAAGGCGAAATTTTTAACGATTAACGGAACATTCGATTATGCAAGAAACTATTTTTAACAACAACTATCATAAAAGTTAATAAGTGGCGGTACAAACAGTCGTTACACATCTTGGGGTATGAGAGAATCATTTCGAGTGGCGTACGGTCTGTTTTGGATTGAAACCAAAACATACGATACCAAGGCCCTGTTTTGTTCCAAAAAAAATATTTTCTAAAAACATCAAATCAAATCTTTAAACACATGTATGAAGTATTAAATATAGATAAATTAAAAAACTAAAAACTAATTACACAGTTAGGGGGGAGATCACGAGATGAATCTTTTGAGCCTAATTAGTCTATGATTAGCCATAAGTGCTACAGTAACTCACATTTGTTAATGACGGATTAATTAGGCTCAAAAGATCCATCTTGCGGTTTCCAAAGCGAGTTATGAAATTAGTTTTTTATTCGTTTCCAAAAACCTCTTCCGACATCCGGTCAAATATCCGATACGCGACACCCAAAAAATTTCTTTACGTGAACTAAACAGGCCATAATATTTTGATAGCAGTGGCGGATCCAGAAAGAAATAGGACTAGATAGAGTTACAGTCCCCCCTCCCATCTACATATGGTAAAAAAAATTTAGTGGGGTCTTCATGGGGCTCTTATAGTCTTCACGCCAGTAGGGAGGGCTTGAGACCCCGCCGCCCTCATGCTGGATCCGTCCCTGTTTGATAGCTTGAATAATAGACATGGTAATTTTGGTCTGAAGCCAGATTATCAGCATTGCCAATATCTAATTTAGAAATTTCTAAATTCTAATCAATTTTTTGGCTTCTAATTGGTATTAAATCAAACACAACATTATTCTATCAAAGAATTGACGGTGCCATATATTTTTTTTATCACAACCAATATTTGGTAATGTGCTAAACTAAACATGTCCTACGTCTTGTAAAGTGAAGTTGACCGGAGTATCACTAGTTCTACTTGAGACATATTAGTACAAAAAGTATTCTTCTGGGAGGAGTAAAACTGCAAAGGCAAACTTAGGCTGAGTTTGACAAAGGGGAGATAGAGAAGATTAGAAAGATACGCAAAACGAGGTGAGCCATTAGCGCATAATTAATTAAGTATTAACTATTTTAAATTTCAAAAATGGACTAATATGATTTTTTAAAGCAACTTTCCTATAAAAATTTTTTGAAAAAAACACACCGTTTAATAGTTTGGGAAGCGTGCGCGCGGAAAACGGAACAAACTATCTCGCAATCTCACGGTGACCAACGCAGCCTTAGAGTATCTCCTACTACGACACTCATGGCATCTTTGACTAAAACTGAGAGTGTGAAATGAAGTTGATCGGAGTAACACTCGTGCAGTCTCACCTTGGAGCAAGTATTCTTTCGAGAGAAGTAAAGCCAAACCATACACCTCACCTTACCACGGCACTACCCCCATGAACCCCATCTAGAATGTTTTCCCTCGTCAAGTTAGAGAGCCCTGTCAACCGAGAGACCAAAACCGTTGCCAAATCCCCCCAAAACCCTGCAGAAACAGCCCCAAAAACCCAACAGAAACCACAGAAAACGCCGTGAAGCTGCCTGCAAGCTGGAGTAGCAGCAGCAGCAGCGGGCAGTGAGACTGAAGACAGCGAGAGTGTGAGCTGCCACGCGGGCCCACCACCGCACCCGCACGCTGTCCCCTTTCCATCTCCAGCTATCCCCGCGTGCGCCTCGCACCGAGTAACGACCACCACTTACCTATAAATATTCTCCATCTCCAACTCCAAGTCTCCAACCTCAGCTCAGCTCAAGCTCGCCGGCGAAGTGAACCAGAGAGAGTCATCCATGGAGGTGGAGGAGGCGGTGTACAGGACGGTGTGGTCGGAGCCGCCGAAGAGGCCGGCGGGGAGGACCAAGTTCAGGGAGACGAGGCACCCGGTGTACCGCGGCGTGCGGCGGCGCGGGGGGCGGCCGGGCGCGGCGGGGAGGTGGGTGTGCGAGGTGCGGGTGCCCGGGGCGCGCGGCTCCAGGCTGTGGCTCGGCACGTTCGCCACCGCCGAGGCGGCGGCGCGCGCGCACGACGCCGCCGCGCTGGCGCTCCGCGGCAGGGCCGCCTGCCTCAACTTCGCCGACTCCGCGTGGCGGATGCCGCCCGTCCCCGCGTCCGCCGCGCTCGCCGGCGCGAGGGGGGTCAGGGACGCCGTCGCCGTGGCCGTCGAGGCGTTCCAGCGCCAGTCGGCCGCGCCGTCGTCTCCGGCGGAGACCTTCGCCGACGATGGCGACGAAGAAGAAGACAACAAGGACGTGTTGCCGGTGGCGGCGGCGGAGGTGTTCGACGCGGGGGCGTTCGAGCTCGACGACGGGTTCAGGTTCGGCGGGATGGACGCCGGGTCGTACTACGCGAGCTTGGCGCAGGGGCTGCTCGTCGAGCCGCCGGCCGCCGGAGCGTGGTGGGAGGACGGCGAGCTCGCCGGCTCCGACATGCCGCTCTGGAGCTACTAATCAAAATCTCGCACTGAAAAGTGTGGACAAATTTTGATTCTCCAGAAATTGGGGGAAAAAAGAGAACAGAGTATTGGTGAATTTAGAACAGAGTAGGCAATGAGACTGAGGATGAATGGCAATTTTTGTAATTTTGGAATGTGCCAGATTTCTCCCTTCTTTTGTGATTCCATCTGAATTTGAATGTGCAGTCAATGAATTCCTGTAAATTTACTTCTCCTCTCCAAAGAGCTATTTTGGTCAAGTTCTTCTCTGATTTTATGGATTTTGGATTTACGTTTGCACGCTTCTTGAGCTAATGATTCGTACGAAAATTTTCTATGTGAAGTTATCTTGGAATATACTTTTCTAAAACAAAATTTCAACCTCGTACTCCCCCTAATTAAAATATAAGGATTTTCTGACAAGCTTGTATTTTAAAACGAAAAGAATAGTAGTTGATTCATTCGTTTACATCTTTAAATAGCTATAAAAATAGATTATCCATAATTCCGTCAATTTCAACTGTCTCAAACGGGGCAAAAGTCCTCCTGAACCAACTGCAATTTTACCTGTAAGCTAAACTAGAAGACTAAATCAGTTCACACCAATGCAGAGACACTCTTAACAAGTTTCAGCAAATTCCATTTCACCACTATGGTGTCAGTAATCTAGGTGTAAAATCTTTGCACCATTGCTCTGTCCCAATTTTATTAACGATCGTCTCTGAACAAAGAGCACAACAGAGGATAAATTAACCTGAAGCAGACTCCAGAAAGAGAGAAAAAAAAAACTGAACACCAAACACCCTGGGACCAAACGGAACCATCAAAATCCAGAGACGAAAAGTCGATGCGTGTAGCGACGTTCTCCACTTTCTTCCAGCTGCAGTGAGGAAGCTCGCACTGTCGCGGCTTCGCAAGTCAAGTTGCATCGCGCCCAACGCTGCAAAAGAAGAAGAAGAAGAAGAAGAAAAAGGAAAAAAACATCTTCGTCTCTCTCACTGACAGACTCTCTTCTCCTTTCACACCCGATTTCATCCACTAGACCAACATGATTTAGAAAAAAAAAAAAAACGACTCGTTCAACGTGACACACAGTTGCATACACGTGCAACTTGCGAGCCGCTGCTACTTGTGTTGTGGCAGGAGAAAGCAACTCTCTCAACTTGAACTTCGCCAGTTGATCCACTGCAAGTCTGAACTGATGATAAGTTGGCTGAATCATTATCATGGTCTGATTCTGAATTTCTGATCCATTCCCATGGTTCAAGAAATCAGGATCAATCATTCCTCATCACCTACTCCCCTCTTGCTGAAAAGGCGATGTTTGTAGTACTCTACGGAGTACTCTTTTCAGGTTGACATCAGGGCAGGTCAGAACTCTGAAAATACTGGGTCCAACAGTATCAGATATTAAGTACACACACAAGTATAAGATTGTATATACGTTCAAGGTCAACTCCTTGTGAGGAAGGGCATAAATCTTCGTTGCAAAAAACTGTCCACATTT
The DNA here is from genome assembly GCF_000147395.1 of Oryza glaberrima. Taxonomy (NCBI): domain Eukaryota; kingdom Viridiplantae; phylum Streptophyta; class Magnoliopsida; order Poales; family Poaceae; genus Oryza; species Oryza glaberrima. The sequence continues at coordinate 19,205,831 of NC_068334.1, read as the reverse complement.
TTCACCTTTTTGGTGATGAACTCTTCACATTTCATCGCCGTAGACAGAATTGACCCTTGTGTAGAGCTGACACTGTTGGTCCAAAGGAAGCACTGTAGCTGGTACAGCTCATTTCAGGTCCAATTCTTCCATGCTACGCAAGCAGTGATGCGATATGGCATGAAATATACATGGTTGCAGCAGATACAAGATTCAACCCCCAAAACACTGTTTCTCATCAGCTACAAGACATGCATGTTCCCTGTACAAAAACCGGGCCACGCAATGTACATCCATTGGCCGAAAGAAATGTTACTGGAACATGTACAACAGTAGCAGCAGGACTACTAGGAAGACAGAAGGGAGACCAATTGTCAGTCAGTCGAAGAGGAGGCGTCGTCGGACAGACTTGGGCAAGTTCTTGCTGAGGTCCACATCGGAGGATTTTCTTGAGCCGTCCTTCCCTGAGTCGCCACTCAGCCCTTTCTTGGAGCGGTAGAACTCCTTGATGCTAAGCTGAACTCCACTAGGCCTTGGACCTTTTGGTGTTTCGAAACCTGCCACGTTGAGCTTGGATTTCCGTGCTCTTGACTTTGCTTCTTTCAGCCTCTGCATGAATTCGTTGCATTTGTGTCAACCACAGTCAGCAAAAGTTTTCTTTTAAACAAATAGATGCTGATATGTCATATATAAATCATATACTATAAGCAATTTAACTTGATTGAACTATATGATACCACATTAGAAAGAAACATGACAATTCAAGCCTCAGCAGTAACTGACAAAAGCACCAACAAAGTGAACCTAGCATTTTTAAAACAGGGCCATTGAACACAGTGCAATTATCTTTATGATTCATGATTCATCTTTCTATTTCAGTAACTGACTGATGTGTCCTGGAAGTATCATGCATATTTTAAATTATCTGAAGAAAGCAACCAATGCATACCTGTTCTTCCTGAAATCTTTGTGCTTCATCAGGAAATGCAGCATTCACTAGCTCAATGTCTTCATCAGTTAATAAAAAGCAATCTTTATCATCATCCAGTACTTGTGGAACATCTGGCTCATCTAGCAGTTCAGTAGTTTCGGAAATCATTGTAGGCTCCTCCTCCTCTTCATCTACTACCTCATCATCTCCATCCAATACCTCCACCTTATCATTCTTCCCCTCCAATTCTGTCTGCTTGCTAGGTGAATCATTGGATATCATACTACGAGTGACTCTCTCCCACTTGACCAAGTAATATGGGTGACCATATCTTATCTTAATCCGTTGGATTGAATGAAATTTATATTGATCATAAAGAAGAAATGATTTAGATTGAGATGAAGCCATTTCGCGTAAATATATGGTTGATAGCATAGGAAGCATCCGCTGACGAATATACGCTGGCTCCCAGTTCTGCTTGAAAGATAAGAAGTAAACCAAAATCTCCATATCAGGTTTATTCCATGTAAGCAATGGAACACCATTTTCTGCAAATTGAACATAGAGGTAAATACCAGATACCAATGCAAGCAAATACAGTATTGTAGAGTAAAATGAGACAAGATATAGATGGCCAAAGCAGTCCCCATTCTAAAATAACGGCGTCAGTAAGAAATATTGAAAGAAGTGTTATTGGGAAAAAGAATACCATTATCCAAATTGTCATCACTCAAGTACAAGTTAATGATATCCTCATTTGGAAAGTTAGTCTCAGCAGCTATCCTTTTACAGACCTTGATTTGCCAGTTTTCATTTCTTCTCTGCACCTTCAGATCACGTGCCTAATATTCATCTCAAAAAAGATATTATTAATATGTTGAGAATTATGCTCCATGAAACACTGAAGTATACAAGAATATACACAACATAAAGCCTCATTATGTGGTTTAAAAGATGACATCAGAAACATTGACAAACAGGGTATGATTATTGCTGAGAATATGATAATTGTTACAAAAGGCAGTTATCAAATAAATTTGTCATACGTAAACAGCAGTTTCTCGTACAAATTGCAGATTGTATATTAAGCGCACTAATATTTGGAATGCAGGCTGAAATAAATATATAGAAACTGACAGTTGAATACATAATTACAATATACTCTGGAACAAACAGCACTACCTTGTCACAACTAGGACATTCACATATGAATCCAGCTGGCTTCTCCACACAATTCTCTAATGAATCAACCAAGCAAAAGTTGCACCCATCCTTGATATGATTTTTCTTGTTGCCAGGGTGACCACAATGTGAGCAGTGCGGTGATCGTGCACGCGGTAGACTCTTTGTGGAGGGTGATGGGAGATCATCAATATTGGGCGCACTAACTCCTTCTATAAATGGATAGACCCCTTTACCAATTTCATATAATCTGGAGAAGTATAGAGACAATTAGCCAGAAAAATTCAACATTTTGCACTAAAAATAAACTAGGAGGACTAATAATGAAATCATTAAACATACTTAGCTAGAACATTATCTTCATCAAATAACTGCACAAACCGAAGTGCAGTCTCAGGACCAAAACCAGGCACACCATGCAAGTCATGGTCACTGCCAACAAGAAGTGCCATTGCTACCATTTGTTTCCTCTTTAGTCCAAGACCAGACTCAATGTCTGCCATGTTGTAGCACTCAAAAGGTTCCTGAAAAAAAATGGTGAACATCGTGATACCATATTACAGAATACAGAGAAAATGAAGCAAACAATTCAATCCAGTTACATATTTATGATAAACTGCTTACCTTACAATTCGATCGGAGAACCTTTATGACAGTCTTAGCCCCAAAGAGGAAAGCGTCACTGTCTGAAGTGATGCAAGCATCTACATGGCCTTGATTATTCAACTGAGCACAAAGAGCTTCACCTTCACCTTTTGCCCGCAGCACAGGCATTCCAAGATATTCAAGCAGTTCCTAAAATTATAAGATAAGGGGCATAATTAAATATGACCTTTACTACCATAGAAACCCCAGGCGACAGCAAGATCCCCAAAACACATAAACACGTGTACCTGCTCATCAGTAATCTAAGCAAAACTTGGGAGATGCTACTATGGAAAGTTTTCTTTTCTACCGACCCGCTTTGCGCCTTGACAAATTCCCGCCTTTTTATTTAGATAAGAGTAATTTCGAACATATTACTTCAGAGGCTTATAAACACCGTGTTGAATCATGCCTACGGTATTTAAGCGGCAATTTATTACATCGTACTTCGAACTGTCTTGTACGACCAAATTACACATCCTAAACTGACAAGGAAGGATCACAAGCACAGCCATGGCGCAGACACTCACCACGCAATCCTCCACGTATCGCGTGAACTTGGCATTCCTCGGTTGAACCGGCGCATCCGCACTGGCCTCCGCCTCCGTGCTCGGCAGCGCAGTGAGGTCCATTCCAGATCCTCTGAAGAATCGCGCGGCCCTCACCTGCGACTTGAGCGGCGACGGCTGGCCGTCCACCACGAACACAGGAAAAGCACCCATCTGCAACAGTTCCAGAGATAATCCATCACGTGAATCAAAATTCCGAGCCCAAATCGAGGAATCAAAACACATTGAACAGCATTAGCCCCCATGCCCCCAAGCATAGACCCCAACGGCGGTTGCACATCCAAGATTCAGTCTTGAAAACAGCACAGAACGTACATTTCCGCAATGCAGATTGTTCATAATCACATAAAACGCTAGAAATGTACTAAGAACAAGAAACCTTGGGGGAGATCAAGAAACGGAAGTGAAGCTACATACATGTCGCGGGGCGGAGGGGAAGGAAGGAAACCCTGGGGAGAGGGGAGGGGGTGGCTCACCTTGGAGAAGAGGGAGAGGGTGCGGAAGAAGAGGGTGCGGAGATGGGGAAGGCGCGCGTGCGGCGAGCGCGCCCGGATGGCGGCGCTGTGGGAGACGACCCAGAAGGAGAGGTCGACGGCGACGCGGCGGCCGCGGAGGTACCCCGCGCCCTCGTGCCGCGCGTACGGCTTGAGCAGGTCCCAGAAGCTTCCCCCCACCCCCATCTCTCTTCTTCCCCGGCGACGGCGGCGGCGGCGGCGGAGGGTTTAGGTCGGCCTCGTTTCGCCGGCGAAACCGCAGGGCTCGCGCGAGTTGGGTTGGGTCGGGTTGGGTCTCTGCAGGTGGGCCTCTCCGATATAATTTACTCGCTTATTATGTCTAGTGTTTTTTCCTTTTTTTTTTCCTTTTCCCTCTCTCCATTGCCTTTTTTATATGGGAGAATTGGAATTATTTTTTTACCGTTACAGGAGAAGAGATCAGGCTATCAGCAAAGCGTAGCCTCTGTTCGCGATCAGGAGTGCCAAGAGAAGGTTTTTTTTTTTGTCCTATAGAACAGGAAAGTTTTTTTTTCTTTTATTTTTCTTGAACGGATTGGAATAGGCTATCTGCTGATCTGTTGGTAGTATTTAAGATGTGCTTTGGGATTGCAAACAGTCTGGGTACCTTTTGGGTCTCTATTGTTCGCTTTTCAGTTAGCAACTTTCAAATTTTAATTTTTTAAAAATATTTTTTAGGGCTTTCTCATTGTAGTTTATTTTACGGTATTGGTTTTTAAATGACTACGGACACAAATATAAAAATATTATCTAAAACATATTTTTAAATTTTCTAATAAGTCGTTTTGTGCCTTATCAGCGTTTGGACTCTAATTAGGGAAGAAGTACCTAATAGGCTTCGGGCTAGGGTTAACATTATCGGTTGACCATTAAATTTTGAGCCCCATCGGTATCACGGTTTTTCATAAATTTCGAACGGTTTTCAATAAATTTTGACTGAATTTCGACCAAATCTATTGTTTAACCTTCGAAATTTCAATTGAAACTTAATTCCGAGCCATGTCGAAACGTCGAAATTTCACAGAATTCAACTGATTTTCGTCAGAATTGTGAACGCTGCTTTGGGCCTTATCTTTCTACTTATGTTTATACTTATCAGTCAAAATTTGAATTTTCGACTTTAAATTTGGAGTTGATTTTGGGTTTTTTCATCAAAGTTTATTTTTAGCCTTTACTTTTATATCGTTAAGAACACATATATAAAAGTTTTATTCACAAATTATTTTCCGTCTGCAAATATGCCATTGGGTCCATTCATGTTTGGACTTCTGAAAGAGGGGCGAATTCAAGAATCTGAATTGTTCAGATTTCAGGATGCGTGTGAAGCTGGTATCAAACTATACAACTGTGTTTTGCCAGGTTATGGCAGCTGGGCACGCACTCTACAATACCAGTTCGTTTCAAACTTGATAATGCGCAAGTGTCCTGAATTTCTTTGCATGCATGACTTCCATGATTCTTGTTCTAATTTAAAACTATAATTAATCTTCGTTCAAGACAAGAGTGTTAGGCTTGCTCTTAATTGTCTGTGTCACTCTATGCATACGCATCAAGAGGAAGCAGCTGACTTTTGTTGTTTCCACCCTAATCTACTATTTAGTGCTATGAACTACACATAAATTACAGATGTGTGGTGATGAGCTGTTGTTTTACTCTTTCAATTATCTATTTTAGTAAAAGAAAAAAATCAAAATAAACATAGGTTTTCTCTTCTTTTTTTTTTGAATAAGCTTTTCTTGTTTCCTTCTGCTACCACATAAACAGATACTAGGAATTTCAAGAGTAATGCACTACAGGTTTCCCAATCTTAAAGCAGGCATTCCTACAAAGACAAGTATATGATCCCTTAAATATACAAAATTAATTCCAGATTCATAAATAATAATAATAATAATAATAACAATAATAATAATAATAATAACACTAATAATAATAATAATAATAATAATAATAATAATAATAATAATAATAATAATAATAATAATAATATAAACAGTTATATGTAGCAGTATCTAACATGCCTCAATCATATAATAATAGGACAAAAGTCAGACTAGAGATTTACATTTTCTATGTGATTAGGGTCAATCAATAGAAAATTCAGATAAATATGAGGGCTGTAGAATGATATATTATTATCTGATGTCTAACTGTTCAAAAAAAAAAAAAGCACAACCGTGTTTCAGCCAACAATTTTGGTATATCATGATAATTAATTAGTTCATCCACCCTGCTAAAGTCTTATCCCAAAGCAAAGCTATATATAAGTCTGCAGGTAGCCAGATGCTACCACATAAAACCAGGAATTAAATGATTTGTTGCATCCATTTCCCAAGTTTGCTGGATTGTGGCTGTTCCATCTGCTTGTTTCTGTGAGATCTTATTTTGCCTCATTTTGTAGATAATCTGATGTTTGATCGGTTGATTTGTAACAGTAAAATGTTTTGAATGTTTTCTTTCAGGCCAAACACAAGCAGGGAAGAAAAATGGTGAACTTCTCCAATAAACTAACAAAAGATCAAATTCCAGGATGGGAGGAGTATGGCCGTTTTCTTCATCTCTTCTTTATCCATGAAATGAAGCATAGAGATTTTGCCTTCGTTTAAAAAAGAAAATAAAATATAATTTGTTTCAATCCTGCAACCAAGGGCCTATTCACTAATTTGATGCTATTTTCAACCATACCATTTTTTAGCAAAGTTGCTAAAAAATGTCTATGTTTAGTTTGTTGCAAAATTTGGTCAATACATAAGAAATCCTGCCAAAATTTTGGCAATATTGCCATCTTGCTAAAATTTTATCATTGACAAAACTTGGTAAGGTTTATTTTGGCTACAATCTGAACAGGCCCCAAATTCTACAATTGACATTAACACTGAACTGCCATATCCTTTTTTCTGATAAATTTGGTCATTTCAGCCTTATTTTCCTGATTGATGTAGGTACTACTTTAACTACAAGATGTTGAAGGGAAGAGTAAACGAATACACGGAGCAGACAAAAGAAGGAACACAATATCGCCGACGTGTTCTTAAGGACTTCTCAAAGTTGCTTGATGATGAGGTGAACTTTAGCACTTGCGGTTTTATTCAGCTTAAACTATTCATTCAGGGTAATCTAATGTTTTTTATATGTATTTTTCAGATTGAAAAGATTGTGCTGTTCATGATAGAACAGCAAGGGCTAATTGCAGCGAGGCTTGAAGATTTGGGGAAAAGAAGGGCAAGGCTTCAAGACATTCCACTTCTCCAGGAGATCACTGAACTAAGAGAAGATTACAGATCAGTTGGCCTGGATCTTGTAACTCTTCTGAAGTTTGTCGAACTTAATGCGAATGCGGTTCGAAAGATACTGAAGAAGTTTGATGAAAGGTTGGGGTACAAATTTACAGATTATTACGTCAGAAGCAGATCAAACCACCCGTATTCTCAGCTACAACAGGTTTTCAGACATGTGGTAAGATACTAAGTTTCATGGCAAAATTCAGTCATGATGTTTTCACTGCCATAAAGATAAGTTGTTGAACAGGTACTGAATTCAATGAATTGTGAATAAGTAGGGAATTGGAGCCGTTGTTGGGGCATTGTCTCGCAATCTGAGTGATCTTGAGGAGCGTCAGGGAAGCTATCTGAATATCTACGATCAGCATCCTCTTGCCATTCCAAAGGTTCAATCTTGTCCTCTTGCCAGTACAAATTACTTCATCTGTTTTTAAATAACTGACAGTTACACTATTCAAGTTTAAAACTTTAACCGCTCATCTTCTTTTCAGAAAAAAAATATAAATACTTGAAAATATGATGGTACTACAACTTTCATTCATGATAATATAATTTGTAGTCAAAGTGATATGGCAGTAGTCAACATTCATAGTTATTCGAGGACGGAGGTGTAGTGCTACACTTTCATAGTGTTTATGTATAGCTCTTAACTACCATTATTGATCTTGTGATATCCGAACTTCTGAAAAAGGATCCAATAATCGATCTGATAACGGCGACGGCGGACAAGCTGACGAACTCGACGAACTTCCTGCGGTTCCTAGGACAGCACGCGCTCATAGCTCAAGCAGACAGCACTGCAGGTACGTATATACGTAGTCCAATCAATGGCGGAGCTAACCCTGTTCATCAGGGCCAGCCAGCCAACCCCGATAAAATTCCCAAATCCTCTAGCAATTAACATTGTTTCGATCCATGGTTAATTCACCGTGCTATATTTTTGGCTTGGCTTCGCCTCTCTGTTGCAGGTACGGAGGACGAACAACACGTCGGAGAAGACAAGTACCATCTCATGTCCCTCGTGCTGAACCTCGCCAACACGTTCCTCTACATGGTGAACACCTACATCGTCGTCCCCACGGCCGACGGCTACGCCACCAGCCTCGGCGCCGCCGCGACGGCGTGCGGCGCCGTCATCGGCTCCATGGCCGTGGCGCAGGTGTTCTCGTCGGTGTACTTCAGCGCCTGGTCCAACCGGTCCTACTTCAGGCCGCTGCTGTTCAGCAGCGTGGTGCTGCTCCTGGGCAATGTGATGTATGCCATGGCGTTTGATCTTGGCTCCCTGACGATCCTCCTCCTTGGACGTGTTCTCTGTGGGTAAGGATCTGCAACCATTGTCTTTCTCGTCAGGTTAATTATAGTCGTTTAGATAGCTGAAGATTATGAGAAGCAGTCAGGGTTAACGTTACCATGTTTGCTGTAAAAAACGGTGCATATCGGTTTACCGGAAACCTATTAAACTAACTAGTACCAGCTAAAACTGATCGGTTTTAAGCAAGACCCTAGTGGTTTTTCGGAAACCGATTGGAATTGCGAATCCTGGAAGCAGCTGATGAGAATGTGAGAAAGATTTTGGTTGTTAGTTCATTTTCATGATTCTGTAGCTACTGATCCCGTGCTGCAAACAAGTAACAATACACAGTATTCTGACTATAATCTCCAACCTTTTTAAACAGTTCAGATTCTTACACAAATTCTGAGAATCAATAGCTACAGAATCCTGAAAATGAACTAACAACCAAAAGCTTTTTTTTACAGTATTCCGTAGCTACTGATCAGAATACTGTATTATTACTTGTTTGCAGTATGGGATCGGCGAGAGCTGTGAATCGGAGGTACATCAGCGACTGTGTTCCTCCAAGAATCCGGATGCAGGCTTCTGCAGCGTTTGTCAGCGCTAGTGCTCTAGGAATGGCCTGTGGCCCTGCACTTGCTGGTCTTCTTCAGACAAATTTCAGCCTGTATGGTCTCACCATCAACCAGATCACCTTGCCTGGATGGATCATGGCGTTTGGTTGGCTTGTGTACTTGATCTGGCTGTGGATTTCATTTCAAGAACCGGATCTTGGCCCTGATGCCAAAAATTTCTATGAGGGTTCTTCAAGTAGCACTAGTACAAGTAAGCAAACCATATTACTTCCCTCGGTCATATTGATATATATTGTCGTTTAAAATAAGATTTGATCAAACCTTTTAACCTGTGGTCATTGATAATTTCGTAATTGTTTTTTTTTAAAACAAGTAGATTGTATGTGTAGATTTGTTTGAAAAATACTATCATAATATTATAAACTTATTAGTTTTTTTAATATTATTTTAATAGAAAGTTGATGGTCAAAATTTTAAAAGTTTAACCAAAACTTGTATTAAACGTCAAATATTTATGACCTGATGGACTAAGATTTTTTTTCAGCCAATATTTCTTCCTTTTTAACCACAAAATTATTCTTTTCTATCTAATGCAGGATACATGGAGCAAGAAAAGATGGAGCAGGGTTTCACCGAGCATCTCCTGCCATCGGAGCAAGACGAAGAAGATGACAATGGCGACGAGGAGCATAACGAGACACTGTCATCATCGACGACCACACTGAGGCCAGCTTCGTCAGTAGCCTCAGCCTACACGCTGCTGACTCCATCGGTGAAGGTCCAGCTGCTGATCTACTTCATGCTCAAGTACGCCATGGAGATCCTCCTCGCCGAATCGAGCGTGGTCACCGGCTACTACTTCGGCTGGGACATCGGCACGGTGTCCGTGTTCCTCGCCGTCCTCGGCCTCAGCGTCCTCCCCGTCAACGCCATCGTCGGCACCTACATCAGCAACATGTTCGAGGACAGGTACGGTGATCAAGAAACTCACCTACGTTAGGAAACGATGGACAAATAAACGATAAAAAATAATATATAGATTAATTATAGAAGACATGAGATTTAATGTGAAAAATCCTCCTAAGACAGCAGAGAAAAAACCATGGGCACCAGCCAGCAAATATCTTCACTATATCAAGATGAGGTTACAACGCCGAACGACGGCTCACAGGAAGTACATATAAAGGTGAAACCTAAAAGAATAACGATCCATACCGTGCACAACACAATGGGCCTCCGCTTCGCTCCGTCCGAAGTGGGTCTTTGTATGAGTGTAAATGAATTTGAATCACAACTTTTTTTTTGAGGAAAGATCATTATATTAGATAACGATCCGGCTTTTTGGAGAAAGCCCAAGACAAAAGTACTGCAAGCAAGAGAAAAAAAAGTTTTTGCAAGCTGGAACAGGCTCCATGCAAAACCCCTGATAGAGTTCCTAAAAGGAAATGACAAAACGTTTGGGGAACAGTGACACAGTACTAAGGCATTTCTTAGAAAATTATCAGATATCTTCTGGCAGATGAACTTCAGGTCTCCAAAGCTTCATTTTCCAACTCATCTCTTCTATCCAAGTTTTCAGGATGCCCTTCATCTCTTCACTCTGTAGCAAACTCCATTTCTGCATAAACATCAACACATTATATAACAAGTGCATAGGTGATTTGATTACAATCCCTTCAAACACAAAATTATTTCTTGTCAACCATAAAGACCAACAGCATGCAACTAAAATAATCCACCAAAAACCACTTTTTCCCCTCCTCTTTACTAAGAAGAAAAAAAAATCTGAAAAGGACAATGGAGACGTCTCCCAGCCTGCCACCTCCCTAACTGCACACCATAGGAATCTAGCTAAAAAACATCTGAACATAATATGCTCAGTATCCTCCACCAGATCACACATTTTACAATTAATCTCCCCTTTCCACTTCCTCTTTTTCAGCTGAGCAGCACATGGGATCCTTCATTTCAAAGACATAAATAGAAAATGTTTGATTTTGAGGGGAATTTTTGCTTTCCATAGCCCTTGGGCTCTGGAGTCAATGACCCCTCCAAAACTTAGTGCTCTGTACAGAGATTTTGAAGAGTAGCCTTTTTTCTCATCCAGAGCCCATTTTAGTTCATCCCAGCCATCCTCAATCACTACTACATTCAGTAACTTTTTTAGATAAACCCAATTATCCTAGGACTCCTTGTCCAAATTTCTTCTAAAAGTCAGGCCCCATTCCCCTCACTGCCAAATATCCCTTACACTGCACCCCTGTTGCTCATTAATCTTATACAAGTCCTCAAATTGCACCCTTAAAGAAACTTGCAGAAGCCAAACATCATCCCAAAAGCTTGTTCTCCTCCCATCTTTCACCACTCTCTTTGTGTATAACTGACAAATTTTTGCAACATCTTGAAGACCACTCCAGAATTGGGATACATTTCCCTTTTGTCCCTTAAAGAAACTTTCCCCCTTCAAGTATTTCTTATGTAACAACTCAGTGCATAGATCATGTGGTTCCTTTTCCAATTTAAAGATCCACTTTACTAATAAACTTATATTCATTTTCCTTGTTTCTAGAAAACCTAAAACCCCATAATCCTTAGGCCTGCTCATAGCACTCCAACTCATCATATGGTATTTCTTCCTTTTCTTCTGTACTCCCTGCCAGTAGAATCCCATAGCATATAAAGGGATAGAGGACATGCAAGAGTTTATAAGAATCTCCTTTCCACCATAAGAGACATATCCTCCCAGCCAGGTCCCTAATCTTTTCTCCATTTTTTGGCCTATAAAGAATAACTCCCTCTTTCTAACCTTCTCAGTGCTTATAGGCAGTCCCAAGTAGACAATTGGCATTTCTCCTTGTTGACAGTTCAGCATATCAGCAAAGTGCTCTAATTCCCCATCTTCTAGACCTACACCAAAGACTTCGCTTTTTTGATAATTTATTTTCATTCTTGATATCTCTTCAAAGCAGAACATAAGGAACTTCAGAGTCGTAATGTTTTGTCTACTTGGCTTCACAAACAGAATCGTGTCATCCGCATACTGTAGATGAGTGATACCTCCTTCAATCAGATTTGGAGTCAGACCTTCTAGCACCCCTGCTTTTTTTGCTGACTCTAGGATCAGATCCAAAGCATCACCCACTAGGTTAAATAAGATGGGTGACAAAGGGTCCCCCTGTCTTAATCCTCTATATGTTCTGAAGAATTCCCCTTGTTCTCCATTTATGTTGATTGCCACTCTACCACCTTCCACAGCATTTCTTATCCACCCAATAAATTTTTCTCCAAAGTTCTTCTTTCTCATGACCTCCACTAGAAAGGGCCATTGGACTCTATCATATGCTTTTTCGAAATCAATTTTGAAGATAATGCCCCTCTCTCCTTTACTCTTCAGCTCATGCAGAACCTCATGCAACACTACCACCCCCTCCAAGATTGACCTTCCTGGGATAAAAGCAGTTTGAGTCCTGCTAATCACTTTCCCAGCAATTTCTATAGCCCTCATAGTCACAGCCTTAGTTAGAATTTTCAGAATGACATTGAGTAAGCAAATCGGCCTATACTGTCTGATTGCGTTAGCCTCTTTAATTTTGGGTAGTAATGAGATCACCCCATAATTTAACCTCCCCAAATCCAACTCCCCTTTGCACATATCATCTAACAATTCTTTGATCAATCCTTTCAGCATAGCCACATATTTTTAAAGAAACCTATGGAGAAACCATCAGGACCAGGGCCTGTATTAGATTTTATGTCCTTAATCACCCTCTCTAATTCTTCCATACTGAAATCTCTAGTTAGCTTCTCTCTATCCTCTTCAGACAAGCGTAACTTCTCCCTCCATGCATTGTCAGCCAAACTAACTCCTATTAGGGTCTCTTTACCAAATAAGGATTTGTAGTACTCATATACATGATTCTGTATATCTTTGAACTATGAAATAATCTGATCTCCCTTTTGAAGAGAAAAAATGTAACATTTCCTCCTTCTCCCATTAGCTATCCCATGATAATATCCAGTGTTCGATTCTCCTTTTATCAGCCAAGTCTCCCCACTTCTTCTCTATCACATGATCTCCTCTTGTGCATATATATTCTCTAGTTCCTCCTCAATTTTATACCTCTCTTCCCATTCCTGCTCAAACAAATCACTCTCATCTGCTTTACTATCGATATCAATCAATCTTTGTTCCAAAAGAAGCCTTTTCTCTTTTGATTCTTTCCCTAAATTTGCTTTCCACCCCCTTAACATTCTCCTTAAATCAGGAGCTGCATAATGCCAAAAATCAATTGCCTTCAGCTGGAATCTCTTAGGCCATCTTTTACAGATCATTTCTTTAAAATGTGGTACCAGAAACCAACTCATTTCAAATTTAAACTGCCTTGCTACCCTTCTCTCCTCCTTTTTAGTATCCAGCATAATTGGGCAATGATCTGAACCCACTCTTAGCAAAGACGTCACAATGGTCAATGGATATTTCAACTCCCACTCCTTATTTACAAACACTCTATCTAATACCACTCTTATGGGACAGATCTGTTTATTTGTCCAGGTGAACTTCTGTCCTAGCCTATGTAACTCAATCAGCTCATGATCAGCCACAAATTTGTTGAAATCCTCCATCCTATGGATATCCACTTTCCCCCTTGACTTTTCATTGCTGAACCTGTAAAGATTGAAATCCCCTCCAATCAAAACAGGTAAAACTCCTTTATCTAATTTTTGGTTCAATTCCTCCAAAAAGATTCTCCTCTTACTTTGTTTTGCAGGTCCATAAACATTTATAACTTCCCAGGTAAACTGATCCTTCCTCTGAATCACCACCAAACTCATGAAAAACTCCCCTATCTCTACATTCAACACTTCCAGCTGATCTTCTTTCAAACCAATCAGCATCCCCCCAGACCTCCCCCTAGCTGCTGAATAGTGCCAAGTGAAGCAATTTCCACACAAAGCAATTAACTCCTTATCAGTGAAACCCTCCTTCATTGTTTCTTGCAAACATACCAGGTCAATGTGTTGTTCTGCCACCATATCCATCAATTGTTTGCTCCTCCCCTTAGCCCTTATTCCCCTTATATTCCAAAATAGAACTTTCATTTGAACTTTGTTTTTCTTCTCCCCTTCCCCTTCTTCTGACTTGAGCACTGTTTTCTCCCCTTTTTCTTTCCCCTTGTCTGTATACTCCCCTCAATGTTCTCATGCATCAGAACCTCATCCCCTTCTGATTCCTCCTCAGTTGAATTAATTTCTTCCCCTCTCAAATTACTATCAATTTCCCCTTCTCCCTTCTTTTTTGCTTCCTCTGCCTCTGCCTCCACTTTTTTCATTGCTTGGAATATGGCTGCTTGGGCCTCCTCCCTAGCACAGATGATATCCAAATTCCTATCTATCTCACTATCATTGTTACCTAACATTATACTACTTAATTCAGCAATTTTTCTAAGTTGACTTCTATCTATAGATGAAAAGACAGCAAAGGGATTAGCATTACCTCCATCCAAATTCTTCTTTGAAGTTCTGATTTCAGCCTTGGTCGCCACCGGGATATCCTTATTTTTGATCCTGTCACTCTGCCTGATAGCCTGTACCACCTCTTTTCTTCTCTTCTTAGCTTCATGCATGGGTTGCTCATTTTCCTTATCTCCCTCTTGATTGATTTCTATCTCCATGCTCATGTTATCCTCTTCCCCAAGCAGATTCTCCCCTGTTTGGTTTATCTTTCTCTTTGCCTTCTTCTTCAAAGTAAGCTTCCAGTTTCTGAGTTGAGATCATCCCCTCCTGCTCCTCTAAATCAGAGTAGTCATAGTCCACTTCATCTTCAGCCTCATAGGAGTCATTCAGATTCTGAGACAGACTGTCAATTTTTTCCACATCCATCTGAGTGAGCATATCTAGAGACTGATCAGCTGGCACTCCTTTTGTGTTTACCTTTTGCTCCATTTGTGACTCCCATACTACCATCTCCTTGCCTGCATCTCTTCCAGATTTTAGTATTGTCTCAGGATTCTTATAATCCCCATTCTTCTCTGAAACTTGGTTCATTGTCAGGGCCAGCAACTGCTGTTGTTTTGACCCTGGCAGTTTTGGTGGAGCTGAATGAGGTTCAGGCCCTCTGCTCCCTTTTGCTTCTCCATACTTCGATGACTCTTCCTTTTTTTTGGAGGGACTCTTGTCATCACCTTTATCCTTGTCAACATCCTTTTGTTTTTCCTCTTTTTTTTTTCTTTGGAGAAGGATTCAGTTGCTCCATGTTTCCTTCTTCAGTCTCCCATCTGATTCTATATCCCACCCTGTTTATGAACACAGAGGTGCTTCCCTGAATTTCCTCCGGTGAACATACTGCCACCTTGACCCTAACCGGTCCCAAACGTCTCAAACTTGTCTCATCAATCTCAATTGGCTCCCCAACCAAATATGATAGATCTTTCAACTCCTTCTCCTTTCTAGCAATTCTAGGCACCCTATAAGCTTTGACCCAAACTTCTCTTAGCTCAGCAAAAGATTCCTCTGTCCTGTTGGTCTCCTCCACCTTAGCTTTGATAGAGGAACTTAAATCAAAACCATCAAATTTTGTCAGCTCTCTCCTAGCCTCCTTTGAAGGGAAAGATATCAGGAAAGTTTTCTCACTGATTGCAGTCACCTTCCAGTCCCACACAACTCCCTTAAACAATTTGTACTTCAGCTTCCATTCTATCTGATCCACAGAACCTTCCCCACTAATTACAGTCAATATCCCCCTGATAGGAATCTGATCATCTTCTCCCCCATCAGTCTCAATCGTCATGCTATTAAAGCACTGGCCAGCAATCCCATATCCGCACAGATGAATCCCCTTGCGATGGAAATTTGAACATTCTGCAGCAATATGACCAGATTTCTTACATGTATAGCAGATTGGAGGGTTCGGGCAGTCGATTTGAAGGTGTCCCTCTTGAGCACACTTGAAGCATTTGATAACTTCTGCTCTTCCTCCTCCAAGTCTGCCCCCATCCCCTCTTCCCCCATGCCAGCCACCATCTCCACCGCCGCCCTGCCGCGCCACATCTGGACGACCTCCTTGCCAGTTCTCGTTGCCGCGACCAGCTCCCCTACCCCCCTCCCGGCGTCCCACCGGTGATCCAAAACGCCGAGGTCCACGCTGTTCACCACCTCGCTCCCTGCTTCCCTCTCTCTCCCCTTCTCTCGCCCTTTCCCTCTGCAATCTCTCCCTCAACTCCCCTTCGGTGAGGTCACGAAATCCCCTCCCCTCTTCCCCAAATCGCCGCTTCACCGGCTGCCACCCCCTTGCGGTCTACGATCCATACCTTCTCTCACCACTTCCGCAAAAGTTCGGGAATCTGTGAATCCAGAGGAAAATCGCAAGCCTCTCCTAGCCTTCGCCTCCAATCTCGTCACCTCACCCCTCCTCACCTTAAACCCTAGCTTCGAGGATGGAGGCGAACCCTTCTGCCTCCAAATCCAACGCTGGGATGGGCTAAGACCTTCTTCCTCCGCGATGAACTCAGCTGCAGGCCCCTATCTGCTACAGAGATCTAGCTCCCGCGAACCCAATCCTGCCTCGCGAGGCCCAGCGACCCGCTTCCCGGGCCTAAAACGACCCACGAACGAGATTCCCGTGAGGGACTCGAAGTCAAAAGTCACGGGGGGGGGGGGGGGGCATCCCCCTCCCTCGTCTTCCCGCGCTCGTCAGGGCCGAATCCGCCATTGACGACCTTCCCGAGGTCGACCTCAGAATCGCCTTCCGAAGCGCCAGAGAGAGAGAGTCTAAACCTAACGCCATCCTCCCCTGTCCCATTTGAATCATAACTCGACAACCTAGCTAGATAGTTTTCAGTTTTTTTTTCAGTGTATTCTTATGTTGGATTTGCAGGCAGATACTGGTGGCGTCGGAGATGGCGCTGCTCGCCGGGGTGATGCTGAGCTTCAAGCTGACGGTGGAGTACACGGCGGCGCAATACGTGTGCTCAGCGGTGCTGACGTTCGTGTCGGCGGAGGTGGTGGAAGGGGTGAACCTGTCGCTGCTGTCGCGGGTGATGTCGGCGCGGCTGTCGAGGGGGACGTACAACGGCGGGCTGCTGTCGACGGAGGCGGGGACGGTGGCGAGGGTGGTGGCGGACGGCACCATCACGGCAGCGGGGCTGCTCGCCGGGGAAGGGAGGCTGCTCAACGCCACGCTGCTGCCGGCGCTGCTCGTCTGCGTCGCCTCCATCGCCGCCACGCTCTCCACCTACAACTCGCTCTTCTACTAGCATCCACGCCGTAGAACTTCAACTCCTACGGCGATGGCGACGGCGGCGGGGGCGGCGATCGTCTTTTTGGGCACTTTTGGTTCTTTGCCACTGTGCCGAACTGCTGATCGATGCTTGTTTGGATATATTGCTTCGAAAAATAAAAGTTTACCCATTGAGTATATCAAATTCAACTAAACCAAATAATTTGACAATAATTTTTTTATTAAAAATAGAATCGATATATTTATATATATTGTATTATTTAGACATTTGGAAGCTCCCACTATGACTAGAGAGATACAATCGCTGAATCTGTTAAAAGTAGATATATATATTTTTTACAATACCAATTACTGCACATGGTTAAATTTGGCTAAGACTAAGAGCCAACCAATCCTTCGTGTGTGTGTGTAACATGGATGTTTACTGTAACATGAGGTTTCAATTGTGTTCGCTCGTCGATATGGATGACAGTCGGTGAAATTTGAACAATCTTTATAAAAAAAAGGTTTTAAATTTGTTCTTTTAAAAAATTGGCTGGTTTATCAAGCGGAAATTTGTCGATTTATACTTTTTCCCCTCTCTTTGCCTAATGTGGTTTTGTCGGAGAAAAAATATAGTTCAAAACACATATGTGGTGTGAACCTGGGAACTGTATTAGATCTAATGGCCCTTTTTAATCGTAAGAATTAAAAAAAAATGAGGAATAGAAAAAACACATGACATAAATGTAAATGTAAAATAGAGAATTACACAACACATGAATGACCGTTTGATTGGACCACATAAATTATATGAGAGAGATAGAATCAAAGGAAAATTTTCAAGAGGTTAGACCTCTTGCTAACTTTCATTCAAAATGTCTTGCTAACTTTCATTCAAAATGTCTATATGATTACTCATTCCATAGAATTTTTTAAGGATACGATAAGATTCAATCATTCTTCTTTACGAAAAGATTCATTCCTTTATTTTAAAGCCCTCATAGGATTTGTTTCCATAGGATTAAAATCCTTCAAAATTTTTATTTTTTCCCCAACAAATCAAAAGATCCTAAAAATGGACATATGAGATTTATCCACATCGGAAATTAAAATTTTACTCTTGTTATACGCCTACTTCTAGATTCAACAGTAATTTTAAGGTTTCTAATATATACATATGTAGTTTGCAAATACTTTTTTTTTTATTTTGTCTGTTCAAACCTGCAAATACAATATCGTAGAAAAATTGTAATATAGCACTACCCCTCGTAGTAGTAGGCTGTAATTTCATTTGGGTTCTAAGGCCTGGTTTAGTTCCTAATTTTTTTTCCTAAAAACGTCACATTAAATCTTTGGACATATGTATATAGCATTAAATATAGATAAAAACAAAAACTAATTGCATGATTAGTCACCCTTTTCGACATTCGGTCAAATATTCGATGTGATACTAAAAAAAAATTTTCATTTTGCGAACAAACACAGGGCATAAATGGTAAAAAGTACACAGGTGAAAGTAGAAACGAGCAGGAGGGACAAAGGTGAAAAAACGTGGAGAGGAGAGAAGCTGAGAAGGGAAGGAATTCTTGCACGTAGCCCCCACCCGCACCACCACCGGCGTCGTCGTCTCTCTCCCCCAGATCTCCCCTCCCCTCCCCTCCCCCCTCGCCACCACCGCCAGCCACCGCGCGGGATCGGGGAGAGCGATGGCGGACGGCGGCGGCGACGGCGCGATGCCGGACCCGACTGTGCGGAACCTCCTGGAGCAGGAGAGCCTCAAGTGGGTGTTCGTCGGGGGGAAGGGCGGGGTGGGGAAGACGACGTGCAGCTCCATCCTCTCCATCCTCCTCGCCTCCGCTCGCCAGTCCGTCCTCGTCATCTCCACCGACCCCGCCCACAACCTCAGCGACGCCTTCCAGCAGCGCTTCACCAAGTTCCCCACCCTCGTCCGCGGCTTCAACAACCTCTACGCCATGGTAATATCACGCCCAATCCCTCCCCCTCCCCTCCCCCCCGAATTCGTCGATAGACCTGTAGTTTCCACGAATTTGAGGGAATTGTGGTGTGTGCTATGATGGAGGTCTGAAGGAGGAGAGGAGATTGAGCAAGTAGAAAATTACTTGGTTTTGTAACGAAGCATAGGCGATTCACACTAGATATTTCCATAATTGGGGCTCGTTTCTGTGTGTGCGTGCGTGCTGCTACGTGTGTTATGTAGACTTTGTTTTGTGATGTGGGGTTGTATGCTTTTGAACCTTTCCGAATGGAGGTGTTTCTTGTGCTTAATACCTATTTATTTCCTCTAGTATTATGCCTCTTCGGGGATGCTAATTGAAGGTACCGGGCTTGCAGATGTTTGGCTCATGTCTAATAGATAGAGAATAAGGCGTCTGGTTTGTGCAAAAACAATCACCCATTATCTCGCAATTATCTCTTCCTATGTTCCACTTGTTGTAATTGAAAGTGATACTTATCAAACAAGTGGATGTTGTTTAGTGATTTTGTGATGGTTTATTCAATTGACCTTACTTTTAGTCCATGTAAAATAAATTTTCGTTAAGAACTTTTCAGAAAAGATACTTAATTGTGTTTTCTAATTCGTGATAAACAAGATAAAACAGGTTCCAGTACAGTGTCATGATTTTCTTTTGCAGACTATTGGTGCCCATATCTTTAAACTGCCCCCCCCCCCCCCCCCCCTTTTCTGTCTTTGTTATTGTACCACTTTGAATTGTTACTCTAAATTTAGGATTGTCTCAACCACTTCATTGTCAATACTTAACTTGCAGGAAATTGATCCAAAGGTCGAAAATGATGACTTCGCTAATGAAGGAATGGAAGGATTCCTTTCAGAACTGACAAATGCAATTCCAGGAGTTGATGAAGCTATGAGTTTTGCTGAAATGCTGAAGTAAGTCTTCCCTTCATTCTGGTGTTCAGCATTCTTCTCATTGCACAGAAGTTTCTTACTCAATGCACTCCTTGATGTGAAACAACTCTTGAGGCTGATCCGTTTTCCTTACTGCAGACTGGTCCAAACAATGGATTACTCTGTTGTAGTTTTTGATACTGCTCCAACAGGTCATACTTTACGATTGCTCCAGTTCCCTGCAACACTAGAGAAAGGTCTAGAGAAAATGATGGCCTTGAAAAATAAATTTGGTGGACTGTTGAATCAGGTGTTCCTTATATATTTCAAGATACTATGCGTGTTGCTTTAGTTATTTGAAACTATACTGATTGTTGGTTGATAATTTTGTTAATATATACTTTGACAGGCAACTCGATTGTTTGGTCTTGGTGATGAACTGAATGAGGATGCAATGCTAGGGAGACTTGAAGGCATGAAGGATGTGATTGAGCAAGTGAACAGGCAATTTAAAGATCCAGTAAGTCTAACCAAAACCTGCAGAGAATCAGAATTTTTTTATTAACTATCAAGACAGACTCTTAGCCTGTTTATTATGGGTGGTCAGCCAACTCATGATATTGACATCTTGAACAACTTATGAGTTTCAAGTGTTATTAAGCTAGAGCCTATAGGAAATCATTATTTAACATTGGGAGTGTATAATGATGTACTGATGTTGTTTAGATTTGGTCAAATTTGTTGGAGAAGGTAGAACTGTACTCACAGTACGCTGAGAACCAATAACCTTTAGTTTGTACAGCAACTTTACAGTACAGATCTACTGCAACCAGAGAAAGTACCCTGGAAATGTTGGTTTGTGCTGTCTCAAAAATATTTAGTGCCAGTACGTTAGTTGCTAGATGGGCAATCAACAGTCAGACCTGTTGTCCAACTTATATACATGAGAATACAACTGGACTAGCGTAAGACTGATATCATTTTTAACCCTTCTTTTTTGTAGTACTACTACTCTACATTAATGAAAGCACCTAATTTTATAAAATTGACTGCTCATTACTCTTGCTTCCCCTTTCTCCCCAGGACTTGACAACTTTCGTATGTGTTTGTATTCCTGAATTTCTTTCATTGTATGAAACGGAGAGATTGGTGCAAGAGTTGGCAAAGTTCGAGATTGATGCACATAATATTATTATCAATCAAGTTCTCTTTGATGAGGAAGGTTAGTACCAGAACTATTTTTTTCTTTCAGTTTTACTGCCTTGAGGTTTCCTTGCAAATGTAGACATAATAGATTGACCTTGAATTTCACGGGCTTATATTTGTTTGTCCTCGTTAACTTCGGCTGAAATACCTACAAATGAAACCTTTGAATGCACAAGACAGGGACCCTCCATAATGATTCATTGCAAAGACCTTTCAATTGTTTTCATTTTGAATGCATCTAAGTTCTTAATATACATTTCAATATAACCATTACTTATTCCTTGCAGCCGTTGAGTCTAAACTTCTAAAGGCACGGATAAAAATGCAACAAAAATATATTGATCAGTTCCATATGTTATATGATGACTTCAACATCACCAAGTTGCCCTTGCTTCCAGAAGAGGTAAGGAATCCACCAGTTTACCTTTTCGAATCTCAATTTTGTGCTGTCCACTGGTTGTTAAAGATATCTGGAATCTGTAATTCTTCAGGTATGCGGCGTCCAGGCTCTGCAGAACTTTTCACGGCATTTCCTTACACCATACAAGGCTGCTCTGAAAAGAGGTACAGTGGAGGAGGTGGAACAGAGAGTATCACTACTAAAATCAGCACTGCAAGAGGCCGAGTCAGAACTAGATAGACTAAGGAAAGGGAAGCAGGTAGCATAATCTTTTTTCACATGTCAAGTGCATGGGAATGCCAAAATCGTGAAAAAAGCGGAACTAGAGAGAAACATCTCCTTTTTGTCTCGCTACATACTGCAGTCGATTTTATAAAATTTTATTTTTCTTCAAATGGGATTTTTAACCTTGTTATAGCTATTGGCAGAAAGTGTACTTCTAGAGTGAGACAAATGTGGGATTTTGCCCTTATTTATTCAATGATCGGTTTGAAGAGTCTGTTCCCCTGTGCAATAATAGGTGACGTTTTTGACTTTTTATTTGCAACGTTTGACCATTCGTTTTATTTAAAAAATTAGTGCAAATATAAAAAAAGATAAATCATATGTAAAGTACTTTTGATAATAAAGCAAATGACAAACAAAATAAATAATAATTCTAAAATTTTTTGAATAAGAAGAATGATCAAACATTGACAAACAAAAACTCAAAAAGACAAGTAATATGAGACGGAGGTAGTATTTCTGTTCTCTAATTGAAGCCTATAAACAACTAGTATTAGTTTAGTAGGCCTTGCCAAGTGACCTGAATCTTACGTTATCATAGAGCGCTATTAGTGTTCATCAGGGCGGCGCTTGTCCCCGCGAGGGAATCTATGGCTCTATTTGGGGAAGTCTCTAACAGTCGCAGCTTTTATTATAATCTCCAGCTCTCCCAAACAAACAATTCAGAATCTATAGTTATAGGATAAAAAATATAAACTAGGAGCTAGAAGCTTCAAACACAGCCCTGCTCATCAGTAGTCATCGTGTGCTTCTCAGAATTTCGAGCTCTCCTAAACAGGTCTCAAGTCTGTTTGCTGCACTTATAAGACTATTATTGGCTCAAGATTGCTAAACTAGTCCATAGTAATAACTTCAAGTGACAGCAGAAACACAAGCTAGAAGAAACAAGAATGATTGATATTGATACTACAGAAATGTCTCACTAGTCTGTCTGATTCAATACAAAAAAATTAGAGGAGATATGGATAACAGGTGTGGAGAACACTTATTTGAGAAACTACTACACTAGGCTGGAAACACCTAATCATGAACTTATCAAACCAGAAATCAATATCAGCAGCAGCCATCATGCCATGCGTGCCACTAGTGGCCATTGGCATAGCCATTGGTGGCATGTCCATTACTGTACTTGGCTTTGGCTGCAGCGATCTCCTCGTCGGCCTTCCTCTCATAGAATCTTCGGTACATGGAGTCAACCCTGGTGAGGTAGAACGTCCCAGGAGGCAACAAGCTCGTGTCTTTGCTCGTCTCGAAATCTTTTGCGCCGTATCGGTGCTCCATCAGCTTCAGCGTCTCCACAAATTTCTCGGGCAAGGTCTGATCACAAGAGGTTGGAGAACATAGGTTATAATGCAGCATTAATAATATATGAGCATAAGCCCAGAATGAGTGAATGAGTATGTAGGATTGCACTCCATCAGATGGAAGAACTGATCTAATAAGGCTCTTCAACTGAAAAGTTTAGGTGATACAGCAAACATCCTACAGATTGTAGCGTTATGAACAGAAGAATTTCTTGGAAGGTGACAATTTGAGGCAGTAACAGATTGATGAAAGAAGACGGGGTACTGGATGGAGGGGATGACAAAGCTCACCATATGTCTTGACTCAAGCTTCTCCGTGGCATTAAGCACTGAAGCAATGATTGATAAACTGAAGGGGTCCTGGCCGTTGTTAAGTTTCAACGAAAACATAGTGGATGTCAAGCCACTGCCGTACGAGAACATAACAATTCGTTGGCCATCCTGTAACACCAACAGTAATTAACTATCAGATTGAAGAATGACACAGGTGAAAGACTACATAAGAGGGAACTAAAGATATAGGGTTTACCAGACTAGCATGCTTGTTATAGAGTACAGACGCCAACGCAGCATAAAGAGATGCTGTGTACATGTTACCAATTTGTTTTGGAAGCAAAGTTGATGGTTGAACTTTGATGTCATACAAGGGCTTTGCTACTTGTTGTGAAGCCTAAAAATTTGGCAAAATATTTTATCAGATCATGAATTAATCGCATAACAACATTACAATATGATGATAATGACCTTTTCCAAGTCACGACTTTGGTAGCTCTCCTCGCCAGTCAAATTTGAGAAAGGCTGGAGCTTCTCTTTAGCATCATTGTCAACAGAGCTAGTATCCAGTTAAAAATAAATTAGTTTGGAAATTTCACCATGGAAAATAAATGAGACTAACTTGCATCCACAAATCGAAAAACCCTCCGGGATTGAATTCTAAATACTGTCCATGTTAGAGAGACAAATCTGAGAGCTAAGCTCAGCTTTTCTCGAAAGGGGGAAATGGAAGAGAAGATATTACAAACCTGCAGTCGCGCGTGAAATCATTATAGTAAAGCCGAGCAAAACTCTTCTGCACAAGCTGTGAAGAAACAAGGGAGTTAAACAAAGTTCACCAGGTCACAAAATCAGAAACAACAAAAATACTAAAGTTCCCTAGCAATTTAAGTTTTGAAAATCTTCATATTCATATTCACACCTTGTTGTATGGAGAATGGAAAACAAAGTAATCTGCATCAGAAATTGAGAATTGTTTCCCCGCCAGCTTTTCATACCTAGTTTAGGAAGTATAATAGCAGTAGAAAATTATTGATCCACCGAAAAATCAGAAAAGTTCAAATGCAAAAGAGAAAGTAACATTTTTTAAGGGAGAAAGTAACAAAGTTTTAGCTGCTCACTTCTTACAAAACTGTCTGTAGCATGAGTCTAGCGCCATCAAGTAGCATGTTTGGGATAGTTTTCCGTCAACGACCTACAATGCATCTGCTGTTATTAACATAATATGGTGCTATAAAGTGTGACACTTTGAGAGGACAGCAGGTACATAGCATCGCAAGAAAAAAAAAACTCTCCAGATAATAGGAATAGTACAGAGGAACAAAAACTAACCGGATATTCACTTGCAAGATCAGGCTTATAGAAATCATAGACGTGAGCCATGTGAGAAGCTTTGTATTTGCTCTCGAATGCAATAGGAGCATTAGGACCAATGAGCATTGCAATAGCAGCAGCACCACCTGTCGGACGAGCTGGGCCTTCCGCATAAACCTGAACAATTCAATAACAAGATGGTAGTCAGTGAGCTCAGTGTTCCAATTGAGACAGAAAGGATCAACTTAGGTAGCTCAAGCTCAAGGAAAATGATGGGTGACAGACCGCGCTGTCCGTGCAAACAACAAGGCCATAGCGTCCATCCCAGGAGTTACTCTCAACCCAGTTCACACAATTCAACAGCGCTGCTGTCCCACCATAACACGCGTTACTGGAATCAACTCCTTCAATGTCAGTATTACCGCATTCCTGCATTTTATGAACAGAGATTAGCAAAAAACTAACAACTCAGTAAAGAAAGGCTCGTGAGGTCAAAAGTGAACCAGACGGCCTGTCAATTTAGGAGGAAATTGATAGCAATTTGATTAACAGACCTCGAAAATCTGCATCAGCCAAGTCTTGATGGATTTGCTCTTGTCTATGACTGTCTCACTGCCAACCTCCAATCGACCAATCAGCTTTGGATCGACCTTGTATTTTTTCAGCAGGGATGTGACAACTGTCATGCTGCAAGGCACGTTTTGTTCAGCATTCAGACAAAAGATCTGTACTGTATTTATTTGAGAGAAGAAATTGCGTGTCGTAGAGTTGACCACTGAAAGCTACACAATTGTACACATCTCCCTTACAACACAAAAAATGGGGCATTGTAGAAGAGTGTTCCTGATCACATATGTAAACATTAGTAACAACAGATTAGCAGTCAAACCGTTGAATTACCTCATCGAGATGACATCCTCCACCTCACTGCAGAAGGCCATGCAATCTTGGCCGAGACCAATGGTGTACTTCCCTTTGCTGGCGCCGTCATGAGCCTCGAGCGATTCCTGCATCCAATCCACCCGCCCATGAGAAAATTCAAACATCCATCCATCCATCCATCCTGAATGGGCAGCATATATATTTCTCACTGTCGATTTGATCCCCACCCCCACACAGGTGGTGGCACCAACATTGCAACGCCGCAGCGCAATCCGCAAGAGATTCAGCTTTCGCGCACCTCACCACCATTGGCGTCGCCCACAACCAGCGCCAAAACCCAAAACCCAGCGCATCCAGGCGGGGCGCCGAACGCATCTAGCGAGACCTCCCAGCACGATTCCGTGATTAACCCAGAGCACAGAGCACAAGAACGAAACGTACCCCCCCCCCCCCCCCCCCCCAAAAAAAAAATGCCGAGATCAGAAGGAAGAAAGCAGAGAGGGAGATCGAGGGAGTGACCTGGAGGACGCAGGTGGGCGGGAAGTAGATATCCATGGCGAGGATCCCGACATCCTTGCGGCCGTCCATCTCTGCTCCCTCCTCCGACGACGACGCGGCCACGCCTCGTGTTCTCCGCCCACGCTAGAGCAGAGAGGAGAGATGGAGATGGAGGCGTCGGCTACTCGGCTCAGCTCCAGATGAGACGAGACCACACGAGCTGTCTCTCCCTCTCTCTCTCTCTCTCTCTCTCGTCTCGTCGTGGGCGCCACACGTACGGGTCGCCGGCCTTGCGTCGCCACGAGTCGGGAACGATTTTTGCGTGTGTGGCTTGTCGCCCGTGTGCACTAGTAGTAGCGCTTTTTGCAGCTGATCGATGAGATGAGCGGCGGCAACGCGCAACTTTGTTGTTGGATTCGCCGCGAGAGGAGGGGGAGATTCCGGGCGGCACGGCACGTGAGGACACGACACGACACGACAGGACAAGCGCGGGTAAGGCGCGCCAGCTGGGGATGGGGGGGCTCAGATCGGATCGGACGACTCTTGCTTGACCAACCTTCGTGTCGTAAGAGGAATTGTTTTCTTGTCTTGGTTACCGATATAATACTACCTCTTTTCCAAAATAAGTGTAAAATAAGTATAGAAGTAGGTATCTATGTCCAACATTTAACCGTCCGTCTTATTTTAAAAATATATAAAAAAATAAAAAATAGTCACACATAAAGTATTATTCATGTTTTGTCATCTAATAACAATAAAAAACTAATCATAAAAAAAATTTAAATAAGACGAACGATCAAACGTTAAATATAAACAACACTTATTTTGAGACAGATGGAGTACTAGTGCACGTTTCTTGCTTTATCTGGGGTTTTGCTTGGATTCGATCAGCTGTGGCTAGCGGCAGCGGAGCTGATGAGCTATGAGCTGCTGGTCCGCAGCCGTAGCCAGCTGAACCGATCGAGAGCAGGATAGTTATAACACGAAAATTGCATATAATTATGATAAGGATGACATAGTAGAAGTAATTACCAAGTGTTTGTAGTTATCTTCTCAAATTAGCAGTATAGCTTGATTATTTTGGAAAACAATCAAATTTTAGAAGGTTGTGTTCTCATTCAACAATTTAGGTGGATTCATCTCATACCATATTACAAAACATCTTGCTTGATTCAGGTGGAGTTCCCACAATCGCTAGGTAATGCCATTTTGGGAACATCATGCAATATTTATCTCTACAAAAGAATAGTTATAATAGGAACCACTTTATTCCTTGCAAAGGAATAAGGTGGGACCATATTAGAAAGCATTAGGTTATAGCAATGCAATTTTTATATTTGATGGTTTTTCAAAATAATCAAGCTATCCATGATAAGTGATGGCTGGATCTTCCTAGCCTCCCACAAGATATGCGCCATAGGCTTAGTCCTTTGCCTTCCCCTTTGTTTGCTACTACCCTAATGCAACTTCTTTCCTTGCTTCATCTTGCTTTTTTGTTAGCATGGTAATGTAGCTTAGGGAACTCTCTTCGTGCACCTCCTCTCATTTCTTCTTGGATATTGTTTCCGTTGTGTGATTGAGAGAATATGCGTACCCCTCAGAAAGTGTTTCTCCTTTGTTTGCCTCTCCCTTGCTTTAGTCATGTCTTTCAAATACTGGGTTACACTTTGACCCTTGACCCATCCCTCGGACCTCCTTATTCTTTTCTGGTAGCCCCCTCCTGAATGGACAACAACCTTGAAGTTGAATCCTTTCTGTATGATGAGTGCTAATGTAAATAGATTACTTGGTAGTTGTAAGCGGAGTTAGAGAGACATTAGATCCCTTCGTTTGAATTAACTCATTCTCTTTTGACGACCCATCCCAAGAGTTATGCCTAACTCCCCTCCTCTTAACCGGCTTTGAATGGACGTTGGCAAGAGTGGCAACCGGATGCCTAGAGCTAGTTGGTTTGATGAAGAACATAGAAGCACTCAACAACCATTTGACACAAATCCAACAAGTTGAAGTACCTGTTGCCAATTGTCTTATGGGATATAGCTCTCCGAGTTACATGCAATTCCCCAGTCTCTCACGCCTTCCGCAACATAATCCAATAATCACAGTGAAGTGTGTTATCAAGTGGGATCTTATAATTTTGCAATGAAAATTTAGGTAGGGATCCTCTCTTCTCCCTGTGAACTTTCAAAAAAAAATCATGGAAATTCACATGTTGAAAAAAAAAACCATTTGCACATTTGCACCTCAAAATGTACCAATGGCCTTAGGCATGAGACACGGCCATTACAGCCTTACAGGGCCCTCTCATGGTCAGGCCGTGGAAGAGGCCTCCCTCAATCTCGGAGAGAAAAGGACATCGCCCGCCACATCTCGAGTTTTTTTTTAGTGGGCCGAAATTCGTCGAAGGCCCCACCGTCCTGCTTCGGCGGTGGCCCCCCTATTAACCCTACCCCACGGGGCCCACCCTTCATAGAGATGACCTCTCATAGACCGACGAACTAGGTCCCCCCCTCGCCGCCGCCGCCGCCGTCACCGCCGCCGCCACGCGAAGAATCAGGAGAGGAGCCCGAGCGAAGCGTAACCCGATCGATCCCCCCCATGGCGTCCCAGCTGCAGGGCAAGGGCGCGGAGACGGCGGCCGCCGGGGAGCGCGTGGCGCCCGGCACCAATGCCGCGGCGTTCGCCGTCTTAGGTTACCCCCCTATCCAATCCCCCGTGGCGTTGCAGGAGGAGGAGGGGCCCCGCGACGCCGCGTTCGCCGGATACGCGCCGATTCGGTCTCCCGTGGTGTCGCGGCTGCAGGAGAAGGGGGAGGGGGAGGGGGAGGAGGAGGAGGTGGACAAGCGCGAGGAGGCGGGGATGGCGGCGGATGGGTCGGCGTTCGCCGCGGGGATGGCCCTCGTGCCGAAGCCGGAGCCCGTGGCGGTGGAGTTCCTGCGTGGGCTAGCGGTGGCGAAGCCCCCGCCGCGGAACCGCGACCGCCACGTCAAGGTGGAGGGCCGCGGGCGCCGCATCCGCATGCCGGTCAACTGCGCGGCGAGGATCGGGCAGCTCACCCGCGAGCTAGGGCACAAGTCCGACGGCGAGACCATCCGCTGGCTCATGCAGCAGTCGGAGCCCGCCATCGTCGCCGCCACGGGGACGGGCACCGTGCCCGCGATCGCCACCACCGTCGACGGCGTCCTCCGCATCCCCACCGAGTCGCCCTCCGCCGCAGCCCGCGGCGACGAGCCCGCCCCGAAGCGGCGCCGCAAGCTCCAGCCGACGCGCGCGGCGGCCGGCGGCCCGGTGGAGGCGCTGGCCGCGGCTCCTCCCCCCGCGGTCTACTACCCCATCGTCGCCGACCCCCTCCTCCAAGCCAACGGCGGCGGCTCGATCTCAATATCCAGCGGCCTCGCCCCCGCCTCATCCGCAACACCACCCACAGCCACCGGAGGCGGCGCCATCCCGTTCATCGCCATGCCGGCAACCAGCGACGGCGGCAAGCAGGCGATGTCACCGGCGACCGTGTGGATGGTCCCGCCCGGCGGCGCAGGCGCCGTGAACCAGCCAATTCAGTACTGGGCGTTCCAACCCAACCCTGACCACGCCAACTTCGCCGGCGCCTCCAGCTACAACGTGGGGCAGAATCCCGGTGTCCACGAGGCGAGCGCCGCCGACCATGCGGCCTCCACCGGCGGCGGCGGCGGCGGCGGCGAGGACGACGAGTACGAGGGGATGACGGATTCCAGCTCCGATGAGGAGTAGTGGCAGCGTGGCAGCGCGACGTCGACGGCGACGCGATGCTGCACAGTTTGCACAGCGCCGACAGTAACCGGAAATACTCCTCCGTACTAGTATTATTTACCTTCTCCTTCTTCTGCAAAACTCTCATATGTTTGGTGGTACAATGTGGTTTGCTCGGTGGTGATTTTGGATTGGTGGTTAAACTTGTAGAGATATACAAGAGTGTCAAGAGAACTAGTATGAAGTACTGAATTCGTTGGACTTCAAAGGCCGTGCCAATGCATACTGCAGAATTTTCTTTTTCAGTTAACGGTATTGGTTTTCTGATTTTCGGTAGGAGCATTGTTAGTAAAACTAGGGTTTTTCTACCCTCCAACATGTTATGAGGGGGTGGGTCTAATGGGCGAGCGTTTGCGCGGGAAGCAGGCATGCAAAAATCAGCCTACGTGTGTCCCCACGTACAGCGGTCCACGTGTGTCCTGCCCTCTTCCACCGCTGCACGCACAAATCGGGTTTTGAAATTGGTCTATGACTTTTCATCCTAGCCAACCCACCTTTTAGTCTATGCGTGTTCAAATGTTTTAATATAGAGAGTTTCTAAACTGAAAGTTGGAGCCAAATCGGAATTGAGCATGTCTACAAACACGCGATTTGAAAATCTCACAATTTCATAGAAAAGAGTGTGCATAAGAGTTTCTACTTAAAAAATATTTCATGCATGGGCTAGAAAAGGAAAGCAACTACGTCCACGTAAAGTAAAAGGGAACGTAGAGGCATTCGAGTGTGTTAGCCTTCTCGTTGTGAGGGATAGGTATTACTCATGGTGCTAATCAAGAGGTATACCTCTTCTAACTCTTGAAGATAGGAGAAAACCTAAAGGAGGGTTGAAAATCCAACAAAGGATTGCTTCAGTGATCGTACATTGCTTAGTACTACAATTTTATTTTTGCGGTTTTGTGGAGTTTGACTAGGACATGTATTCATATATGCTCCATATAATACATGCTATTTACAAAATATTTTCGAAAACTTTTAGTCTATTATACATAAAAGTTCTGTAAATGTTTGGTCGATAATGGAGCATGCCTATGTTCGAAGTTCTAGATATAGATAGGAAGAGGCCCGTGGAAAATTTAGTTATTTGCATCTTTTGCAAGTGGCCACTTTCTATTTGTTGTATTGTGACTTGTTTGCCATCATAGGAGAGATAAATTTTTTAATCTCTTGATATTTTTGTTCACGTGGCTTGACACATTGGCATGCCAATATAAGGATATTGCATGTCCGTGTTCCATACCAGAGTGCCTATGTGTCACGTCATATAGGCGAAAATGGCACAAAGTTAAGAGATGTTTGCGTTCCCGGTGACCACCTCTTCTAGTGACAAATAGTTAACTTTTCCTGTGTTCACAGCCTTGTTGGCTGTGGTTTGCTAAAACGAGGGTGTTTGTGTCATGATCGACTATTCGATGGAATCGACCAGATATTTTTAAGGGTGCAAGCGGGTCGATCCGTGAATTCACTTAGTGCCTATTTGTTAGAGCTTTAACTTCTAAATTTAGCTTCAAGAGTTAGGTTTGGAGTGGAGTTGTAGAACATCCTAAAATCAGCTCAACATCTCTTGTTTATTTTGTGATAGCGATTCACTTAACCTGCTCCCATTATAAGTGGAGCTAAATCTGTACCAAACAAGTTCTTATAAGCCGGTAAACCGCAGAGCATTTTGGAGTCAGATTAGAGGCCTCGCTGACCGTCCGATCAGGAGGTGGGCCATAGCCTGCCCGAGTAGATCGGCAGTTTGGCACCAATGGATCATGGCTCCACCGAAAAGTACAAAATAGGACGACATTCTCGAACAGTACGAGCAGTTGGGCGCACAACTTTCATTCTCGAACTCATCATCTAGCTGAGATCAGTACATACAGATGTATCATGACTCATGAGCTGTGACTTCATTGAACAAACTGCATCAAGCATGTGCGGCTTTCGGGATTTGGGTCGGAGAACTACCGTGGAGGATGAATTAATTACGTTGGTGATTGAGTATGATGATTTTTCCGACACTCCACGAGACGAACCGTGTGCACTACCATCATCATCAACCGTCGGTTATCGTGGTAACTGGGTTTATGGACAAAATATGTATGATAAAAACAAAAATTTATAATAATTAGTAGTGTTTATTTGATCTGTGATTGGTAACCAACCGGGTACCGCCGATATCAATGAGTAGCGGTAACCCACCGTAGTGATAAAAATCTTACACTGGACACATATATTCTCAGCGTCAGTCACGGATGTATTATTCTTGTGTAGCCAGAACACTTCACTACGTATAGTTTCGAGTCATTGGATCGTATGCCCCTCTACAATTTTAGCATTATCTTCAGCATATTCGGAATATTGTGTATTTGTACATAAAAAACTACACGAACAAATACTTAATCTTCCGACGAGACATACATGACCTGCCTAGATAGATAGATACTCGATGTGAGCAACCAAACATATACATACCCGTATATACAAGTCTGCAACCACATATGCACACGAACAAACAAACCATGAAAATTGTAACGTAATTATTGCATCCAATAGATTAGCATTGAGTCATTTTACTTTGTTACACTCCTCCTCGGGAGCCCTTATTATCATTGGTCATTCTGTGTTAAAGAGAAATGATCGCTGAGTCAGATTTAATGGAATTGGATCCATTCTAAATGGCAAGAATTAGGATTCTCGATAACTCTCAATCTCTCTTTCAATTGATGTTTTCATAGTCATCTTGGAATATTTTCGATTTTATTTTTCTTTGATATGTTTTTCTATACGAAAATCAGCTGCAGTACCTCACTGTGGTAGTAATATAACGCTGCAGCACTCGGTCAGTCATGACTCATGAGCCATAACTTTACCATGTGCATTGTCTCTCCATCAATGCCGCCATTTACACCGAGTCCAACAGTATATATATATATATATATATATATATATATATATATATATATATATATATATATATATATATATATATATATATATGTACTCTCTCTTCCTCTTAAAATATAAGAGATTTTAATTGGACGGACACATTCTACTACTATGAATCTCAACAAATGGTGTGTTTAGTTCACAATTAAATTAAAAGTCTGGTTAAAATTGGAGCGATGTGATGGAAAAGTTGAAAGTTTGTGTGTGTAGGAAAGTTTGGATGTGATGGAAAAGTTGGAAGTTTGA
Organism: Oryza glaberrima; assembly: GCF_000147395.1. Classification (NCBI taxonomy): domain Eukaryota; kingdom Viridiplantae; phylum Streptophyta; class Magnoliopsida; order Poales; family Poaceae; genus Oryza; species Oryza glaberrima. The sequence continues at coordinate 19,172,651 of NC_068334.1, read as the reverse complement.
AATTTTTTTTGCAACTAGGGCTGTGTTTAGATCCAAAGTTTGCATCCAAACTTCAGTCATTTTCCATCACATCAACCTGTCATACACACACAACTTTTCAGTCACATCATCTCCAATTTCAATCAAAATTCAAACTTTGCGCTGAACTAAACACAACCTAGACATGGTGAAACTGTTTGCGCATATTCTCGGTACTAAAATCTAATTAAATTTTTTTATATTTTGGAAGGGATGGAGTACTGACGTAGCAGAGCCAGAGACGAGAGATCGATCGGGCAGAGCGTGTACCGCCTCATTTACTGTCCGCTGCCGCGGAAGCCATGGACAGACAGGGCACACTTAATTCTGCAAACCTAACTCTCTCGATTGGCAGTGCAGCAGTGCAGATCCAGGCCACTGCCGCCACAGTAATGTTACAGGATCTATGTGCTTCCATGTGACAACATTCTTGAGTACTCCGATCCTTAGATCAACAACGTTTGTGGGACGTGCATGCACATGGTCCGGGCAATCGTGCATCGTCAGGCAGATAAGATGGTGTCTTGGATATATCATGCATGTTCGACCACTAAATCGGGCTTATCTGTACAAGTGGAGAATGTTTTCAGTTGGACCGTTTTCTTTTTCCCTCATAATTTTGAGTGAAATTCATGCGTAATACTTGTTCTGGTTTCAAATAGTTGTCATCCCTTGACTACTATGGTTTTATGTTTGCCCATAATAACTCTCAAACGTGTGTTAGAAGGTGCACTTATGAGATAGAGATGTGATGGTGTACATTATAAAGTGTGCGCATGCATCTTCTATGTAATCGAAAAAAGAAATGGAGATAATACATATACTTTTCTTGTGGGACAGTCTAGTTTCTACTTAACCATTAACCATTAGGATTGCTTCAAGATTTGTGTTCATCTCCTCCATCTATTTGTCTCTCCACCACTATCCTTTAATTAACTCAAATATCGTATCCTCCATACCGGTTCCTCCTTCGTTTCATCCACCGCCGCTCGCCTCGTACACTAGCACCATTACATCCCTCGTTTCCTTTTCTCGTCGGCGTTAGATTTGCCTCCTCCCCTCCCTACCTCCCCCCTCTCCTCTTTTCCAAGTCGCGCAACGGTAAATATGCCCCCCGCTATCCATTTTTCCCATGCCATTGTTGCCTCCACCATCAACCTTACCCATTGCTAGCTTCCAACCCCATAGCTCCAATGGTGCCGTTGCCATCTCATAGTCCGTTCTCGAATAGCTGTCTACTGTAGGTCTGACCATCGTCCATGGATAAAGAACACTCCCCTTCCCTCCTTCCACTCCAAAATCTAAACCACGGATTCTTTGTCGGAGTTTTGAGTTTTGACGTAGGCTGTGTTCTTCCCATTCTTTCCCAACTCGATCACTTCCCTCTTTTTCCGCACACGCTTTTGAAACTGTTAAATTGTGTATTTTTTTAAAAAAATCTATAGAAAAGTTGCTTTAAAAAACCATATTAATCTATTTTTCAAGTTGTTTTCAGGCTAATACTTTATTAATCATGCGTTAGTGGAAAATTGTGAGCAAGCTGGAAATCGCACATGGAAACCACACACCCATTTCACTGCACTAGCAAGTGCATCTAAAAAATGCAATAATACTATACTTCACATAATTAAGGTAAAGTATATATATAGCCTTTATTTCCAGTAAAGTGGTGGAAATATTCAAACACTAAATTATATAAGAAACCACACACGAGATTACACATGAAATCTTACTCGTGGCTTATTATTAGAACAAACCATAACTTAATTTCTAATCTTCCATGTGTATGCATGCGTGCTACCCTTCAGTGACGGGGTACTTGTGGATGCAGTCGGCCCATGGGCCCAGCGTGGTCCTCCCGTGGCGCTCCGTGGCGAAGTGGTCGTCGTCGGCGACGCGCTCCCACACCAAGCTGTTCGCCTTGAGGCCGCTGCCGACGGCGAGCTGCCACACCGTGTCGCCTCGCCGGACCCTCCCCTTCGCCTCCATGTACGCCAGCTGGTACCACAGCGACGCCGCCGACTGGTTCCCGAACCGGTGGAACGCCATCAGCGCCGCCTCCATCTCCCCCTCGCCCAGCCCCAGCCCCTGCCCCAGCCTCCAGATCATCGGCCTCCCCGACGACGGCAGGCAGAAGTGCTCCGCCGCCGCCCTGAAGTCCGGCATCGGGATGCCGCCGCCGGAGCCGGCCTTCTTGTCGTGGCGGCGGTGGCGGAGCAGCGCGGCGACGTAGCGGAGCTTCTCGCGCCATGGCAGGATGGACAGGCTGAGGGTGAGGAGGTGCGCGCGGAGGAGCTCGCTCACCATGCGCCCGACGCCGTGGCCGAGGGTGAAGCCGGTGATGCCCTCGTCGTCCTCGTCGCGGTACCCCGAGCGGTAGCTTCGGTCGTTGGCCGTCTGGTTGGTGCGCGTCACGCTGACGAGCCGGTACTTGACGCCGCCGCCGCCGCGTTTGGTGGTGACGAGCGCGGCGGAGCAGCCGGTGCGGAAGTAGCAGTTGAGGAGGAGCTTGCTCTGGTCCTTGCCGCTGTACCAGCCGACGGTGACGATCTCGGCGCTGACGACGACGGCGTAGGACATGGCGGCGTGCGCGCGGAGGAGGCCCGCGGCGACGTCGACGCCGATGGCGCCCGCGGCGCAGCCCATGCCGGAGAGGTTGCAGGTCCTGACGTCGCTGGGCATGCCGTAGCGGTTGGCGATGATGGCGGACAGCGACGGCGCGGCGCAGAACCCGCTGCAGTTGACGACGACGGCGCCGACGGACGACGGCGGCACGCCGGTCTTGGCGAAGAGGTCGTCGAGCGCCGGGAAGAAGAGCATGTGCGCCTCGCGGATGGCCTCGCCGTGCGTCGCCGCCGGCGGGATGTGGTGCAGCGACGGCGGGAAGTAGGTCTCGTTGCCCATGCCGCTCGCCTCGATCACCTTGGTCATGAACTCCACGCTGCCGTCGTCGAAGCAGCCGATGAGCTTGAAGTGCTCGAGCAGCCCGGCCACCGGGATGCGCAGCCGCGGCGGCGGCCTCAGGCACGCGAAGTCGACGAGCCCGACGCGCGCCGCCGCCGCGCGCCGCCGGGAGCGGTAGAGGAGGAGCATCGCGGAGACCGGCACGAGGTAGTAGCAGAGCATCCCGGCGGCGCCATCGCCGCGCCGCAGCGCGAGGACGGCGGCCTCGGCGAGCACGCACGCCACGAGGGTGGCGGCGGCGAGCGCGCCGTGCGCCGCGGCGAGCAGGTGGTCACGGTGCGCCATGTCCATGGCCATATCGTCCGCGCGCCCCAAGTGTGTGTCACTGCGTCGCAGTGGCCGTGTGTGCAAGAGGAGGTTTTATACTGGATTTGATGCTTGGTATAATGAGCTGCCTGGTGACTGTGAGTAATGCAGAGACAGTGTGACAGTGTGTGTATGGGGGATAAAGATTTGGTTTAATAGAGTGTACAGCTTGTGTAGATCAGGTCGATCTCTGTAGAAGTACTACTGATAGTGCAGTGTACGCAGTAAGTCAGTAACCAACAAATTTACAGCAGAAACGTAGGTAGTACATTGCAGGGGAGCTGGTAGTTTTTTGGTACGTGGGGCAGCGTTGCATCTGAACTGAAACAGTTGAGAAAAAACTATGCACCTCAACTCTCTCAGATCCGGGGCGTATAGATGGCGAATTGGCCCAAGGCTGGCGGCCCGGCCTAAGGCACGTCATTTTAGTCTGGCCCAAGCACCGCACGGTCCGACTGGGGTCGTACCCGTGCCGGCCTGGCCCGACAGCCAGGCCGTGTTTGGGCGTGTCTGGGCTGCACCCTCGGCACTGTGGACCGGCCCGGCACAACCCGATAAAATATAAAAAATATAGGGATATAAAATAGACTTTAATAACCGTATAAGGTAAGGCCCAAAGAAAAAAGGAATATAAAATAGACTTATTTTCTAGCTATTTGAACACAGCCACAGAGTTAAGGGACGAAAAGTAGGTCCCCATCGTTTGGCTTATTTTCTAATAAGCCAAAACGGCTTATTGGAAATAAAAATGAATTTGTAGGTAAAACTTTTATAAATGCGTTCTTGGTGATTTAAAAGCCAATGTTGAAAAAGAAACTACATTAAAAATATCTCAAAATCAATCTTAAAATTAAGCTTGAAAATTCAAATTTTGGCTTTTTCTTTGGCTGATTAGGCCATCCGATGGGAGCCGTAGACTTTTTCTATGGAGAAGCACAATAGGTTATCGTGCCTTCGGGCCAGCCCGGCACGGCCTAAGTAGTATTGGACCGTGTCTGGGCCATGTATGCCGCCCGTGGGCATGACCTTGTATTTCTGGCCAACTAGCCTCGGCCCAGGCATGGCCGGGTTGTGCCGGGCAGCCTAGTTGGCCATCTATACCGAGGCTTTCTTGGGCCAGAAAGAAGTCAACCTGGCCCATGTGGCCCACTGATTCCGCTAGATAAGCATTCGTACCGCGGCCCATGTCGAGTAGGCCACCAGATGTCAGGATGGAAGGAGAAGAAGCAAGAAAGGAGATAATAAAAGGAAAAGGAGAAGAAAAGGAAAGGAAAAATAAGGTGGGACCCATTATAATTTTTTTAACCGGGTACTCATTGATATGTGGGTCCTGGTTTTTACTGACTTTAAGTACTACGTCAATGTCACGTAGACTTCACGGCAGCCGAAACCACTGTCCAAACTGTTTTAGGACGTTATTTGCACTGGTTTTGAGAGTAGAGGATGTATCATATTTGGTGTTGTGGTTTCGGAATGAATTTTAGACTCGGCGACAAATTGAGGAATCTAAAATGAACTTGTCTAAGAAATTCCAATCTCTGCACCTGTGAGAGCTGAAGTATAGTTGGGCCAAAAAGAAGTCCACCTGGGATATCTGCGGCAAAACAGAGAGACATATCACATACAGCATGGGGTGTTTAGATGTAAGGGTTTAAAGTTTTGGCGTGTTACATCGGGTATTGTATATTGTGTCGTATGAGGTGTTTGGGCATTAATAAAAAAACTAATTATATAATCCGCCAGTAAACCACGAGACGAATTTATTAATCCTAATTAATTCATCATTAGCAAATATTTACTGTAGCACCACATTGTCAAATCACGGAGCAATTAAGCTTAAAAGATTTGTCTCGTAAATTAGTCGTAATTTTACAACTAGTTATTTTTTAGTTTATATTTAATACTTCATGTAGGTGTTCAAACGTTCGATGTGACAGGGTGAAAATTTTTAGGAAAAATTGGTTTCATGACACCGAAAGTTTAGGGTGGAATCTAAACAGGGCCTACGTGGTGTTACTGGTCATACTGATTGACTTGCCCAAATTATCAGATTCAGCAGAGCAGGGTTACTTGCTGTCGGGGGATTCAGCTCCAATGGCATTAACCCAAAATTTGCCAGAGATTCATGAGATATCTATTGATTCTCTTCTCTAAAAAAAAAAAGAAATGTTCATAGGATTTGTATCTTCCATTTTATAGCAGCAAGATAAAATGGAACGATCCTGAATAGCAGCAAGATAAAGCAGTGTTCCAGAGTCCTGAATATCACAAGTGCTCATTTCAGGGTAACGATCGATACTATAAAATAAACAAACTGCATGATGCATCACACCTGCAATGGAACAAAGATACTTCCCAAAGACAAACACTCTACCCTCCCTCCAAAGGAATAAGAAATGCTGAACAGTTAACCACATATACGCTTCATTTTAAAATATAAGACTGTACGTTGCTGGTTCTTTAACATGACATTTAATCATTCGGTCAAATTCTATGTTTTACCATTAACAAATGATGATTAGTGCTACAATTACCATTGACGATGAACATTTCTACGGAATGCTATTTTATGATACTGAGCAGTTGATTTGCCATATGATGTAAAATTATCTTGTTGCTGTACAACTCACAATATGATGAAATTCCAAAACAGTTTGCTAATACTACCTGCACAACTCGTCAGGAAGTGTGCCACTGTTTCTTAATTTGTCGGGCTAACTTCACTTTGTCAAAATGACAAAAATTATATATGCAGCTCAAAGTCTGTTTTGTACAGGCTGGCATGCAAAGATTACGCATTTCCGATAACGCGCCATAGCTTAACTTGTGGGGTAATTAAATTAAAGGCCATGGGCAGCAGCTAGTTCAAGATTAATGAACTGACGTCAGTTCACCGATTTCTGAAAACTCTGTAGAAACGACTTCCATTTTGCTCATACCGGCGGCTGCCCCGTAGACATCGATCGGTTTGTACCACACGCAATCCAAACGCCACTAAAGCTTTAAAATTAAGGGGTTGTTTAACTGTTTAAGTATGTGTGCAACACGGAATATTTAAGTTTAGAGATTGCATTACGGGATAATCTTGAGTAGGTATCAGGTGTGATACCTATCAGGTATCAGATGATTCTACACACGTTTCAGGTGATACTTGCAAAGTATCATGTAATACTTATCAAGTATCATACGATTTCTACCACGTATCGTGTGATACTCGCGAGGTATCATGTCATACCTATCACGATTTCTACCACGTATCGCGTGATACTCGCGAGGTATCATGTCAGGTATCGACGATTTCTACTATGTATCACGTGATACTTACTAGGTATCGGATGATACCTACCAGGTATCAGGTGATTCCTACTAGATATAACTGGACATCCCGTTGGGGAGAGGAGCATCCTGACGCGCGGCCGGGCACCTGCAGTCGTCCCTTGTAGATGGCGGCGACGACGGCGGCGGCGGTGGACGGGCTGGCGGCAGCGGCGAGGGACGGCGACGGCAGCGGTGGGGGCGGGCGCGGCGGCGACGGTGACGACGGGGGACAGGTGCGGCGGCGGCGGCGAGGGACGGCGACGGCAGCGGTGGGGGCGGGCGCGGCGGCGACGGTGACGATGGGGGACGGGCGCGGCGGCGGCGGCGGCGAGGGATAGCGACGACAGCAGTGGGGGCGGGCGCGGCGGCGACGGCGGCGGCGGTGGGGGACGGGCACGGTGGCGGCGGCGAGGGACGGCGACGGCAGCGGTGGGGGCGAGCGCAGCGGCGATGGCGGCGGCGGTGGGGGGACGGGGACGGCAGCGGCGGGGGACGGGCGCGCGTTGATGCCTTCAGCCGCGTCGCATGGATGAGAATCGCATCTGTGGAGGAAGAGTATCTTGTTGGGGGACGGTATCCCGTCCCCTAGCATTCCCGTACATATATCACATTTGAGAGAAAACATAATATCACCCTAAGTCACTTTTTAGATGGCCTAGATCGTTTGTTGTTCGTGCATTACAGTACCCCGGTAACACCATCCTATCCTCGTCCTCTCTACACCGCTTCGCTTGACAAAAAGAATAAAAATATATAGTTTTTTCGCTGATTTATAGGAATAGTCGTCCGATAATAAGGCAATCTCTTATATTATGTACTTCCAAGTACATAATACTTGTCCGACAATAATAATCGTTCATAATAAAAAAAAATATGTATCTACAAGTACGTACTATTTTTATCCAATAATATAAAAAGACTTTGTCATATAAGTTATAGGAACAAAATATCTTATATTATACTCCCTCCGTTTTCCTATTTAAATTTGGTCGAGTTTGACTATGTTTATAGAAAACTATAGTAGTATTTTCAACACAAAATAATCATATTATCAAAATATATTCAATGTTAGATTTATTGAAACTAATTTAATATTTTATATGTTGCTAAATTTTACGATAAACTTAATTAAATTTAACAAGAAAAAAAATCAAACGACTTATAATACAAATCGGTGGAGTAGCATATTATGCCATAGAGGTAGTACCAGTGTACCACTCTACGAGGCGCAGACAGGGCCAGATCGAAACGCTAGGCTTTAGAGATGGAGCCAAAAGTATCGTCCACCGTAGCCGCTGCAATGCACCGCGACAAACGGTGAGAAACAACGATCGCTAGCTGGCGACCGATCGGGTGATGGATCGAGTCGACTGCCTAACTAAAGCGACGTAGCATACAAATGCGATGCATGGTACACCCTCTCGTCCTCGCAACGCCAACAGCTAACATCCCAATGCCAGCATTGCATCCTGTCACGCTGCTATCCTAGCTCTGCCTCACTAATCCTGCTCCCTCGCGTACGGACGCAGGAGCATGTTGCATCTTTGGCTCGATGGATGCCACGCCATGTCATTCCATATTCCATTGCCAGAGGCCCAGAGGCCAGAGCCATCCACAGCAACCAATTAACTGTTTGTCTTCTTTCTTACTAGTATCATCCCGACACTGGGATGACAAAACTCCAAAACCACGGAATCGAGAATAACAAAACGAAAATGCTACACAAACAACCTCAGCGTCCGACTTTTTGGACGACTACGGCGTACGTGGCGTCAGCAACATGCTATACGTCACACGAAGCATCACGCCGTCATGTATTGTGCTGCTCTGCCGTTTCGGTCGTACATCGGTCGGATGGAGAAGTCGTACATATATAGCAGGGTTCATAACAAAAATACCTACTTGAGAACTGAGCACAACTCAGGTGGCGTGATGCGAGGGTGTTCGTTCAGCTCATCTGGGTTCGAATCCTGAATCCAACGTGTTTTTCATGGTCTATACAAAGATAACAGGCTCATTCTGGATATTTCTTTATTCGTTCAATAAAACTTACTTACCTATCATTTGATAGAAAAATCTCTTAAAAAACATACGATTTCTGAACCGATCCATCATCTTTTTTAAGATTCATGCAACATGTCTAAACTCTAACGTCTTCTTCATCCCTCTTCATCTGTGCCGCTGCCACGGGTGAGACCCACCGAACATTCCCCTACTTCTCACATCTCTCACATCTCTCTCCTCTTCAAGTCGGTGACTACGAGGATGCTCCCGTCCTATTGTAGCTTCCTCATTTCTGATGGCTCCTCGCTGTTGGAGAAGCCACCGTCTCTCCCAACTTCTAAACACTTGCTTTATTCCTTCCCATTATCAACATCGGACCACCACCCACTAATGACCTTGCGGCTTCGATGCCACCGCCATCTTGCCACCCGCCCGTTCTGCCACCCAGGCCACCTCCTATGACCATTTCTCTAAGCCCGAGGAACTTCCTCCCTCTTCCCCGGACTACACCCTTAAGCCCTAAGCCCCAATTCGTTGGACCATTACCAATCATCGGAATTCATCGAGGTAACTGGAGTTGGGGGAGGAGAAGCCACAACCTGAATTGTGAAATAGATCCTAAGAGTAGAAATATACAAGATTTGAGACCTAATTTTCTGTCAAATGTGATTTAGCCAATCACAAATAAAAAAAAAGAAATAAACCATCCCATTTTACACAGGAGTAGATTCTAATCCCTCGAGATGATATCCCCTCCTGTACATTATCTTTCAAATTCGATACTAATATTTGTGAAAAAATTTGAAAAAGGATTAACAATGTAGAATATAGTGATATTATTTATTAGTACACCAAAAATCAAGTTCAAGTTCGACCTACACATCGAGAAACAAAAAATAAGTAAATTCAAATGTTAATAGTAGCTACTATTCATACGCTGAATTTGTCTTTTTCTATATCTCGACATGTGAGTTGAGTTTGGATATAAGATTTTGTGGAGTTGTATAGATACGTTGTAAAGATAAGGCTATACGTACGACCGATGCATACGACTAGCGTACGTCTCACCTCATTAGACTAATCGTCATGTTGCTCATATTACTTCTATGTGGGTTTAGGTTTCTCACAGCTAGTCATGATCGTACAGGAGTCTGATGTACGAGTCGTACGCAGAAGTCATTCTGGTTGTATAAGTCTATAACCGTTTAAATGGTTTTTAAACAAACTATAGCAGAAAACATTCCTAGCTTGAGGATTCAAAATAGTTTCCCCGTTTTACACGCCCCTTCTGCGTCACATGATGCCACGAGGAAACGGACACACTCGTGCGTCGCGTGTATCTCTCCTCCAGAATCGTGTGCCGATCGATACACCTTCATATATATCGCTCGCATCGCTTAATTTGCAACACAAAACGGGAGAAGAGATGATGGGTCGGTGCGCGTCGCCGCGTTGCGCTCTCGCCGCCGCGCTGATCGCCGCCGTGGTGGCGGCCACATCGTCGTCGTTGGCGGAGGCGACGGCGACGCCGCCGCTGCCGGTGCTGCCGGTGCCGACGGCGGCGCAGCTGAGGTGGCAGCGGCGGGAGGTGATCATGTTCTTCCACTTCGGGATGAACACGTTCACGGACTCCGAGTGGGGCACGGGGCGGGAGCCGCCGGCGGCGTTCCGCCCGGCGGCGCTGGACGCGTCGCAGTGGATGGACGCGGCGGCCGCGGCGGGCGCGTCGCTCGTCGTCCTCGTCGCCAAGCACCACGACGGGTTCTGCCTCTGGCCGTCCGCGCACACGGCGCACTCCGTCCGCGCCAGCCCGTGGCGCGGCGGCCGCGGCGACGTCGTGCGGGAGTTCACCGACGCCGCGCGCGCCCGCGGCCTCGACGTCGGGATCTACCTCTCGCCGTGGGATCGCCACGACAAGCGGTACGGCCGCGAGGTCGCCTACAACGAGTACTACCTCGCCCAGCTCCACGAGCTCCTCACTGGGTCAGTGACACGCTTGACACACTCACACACGTCGCCGCCGCCGCCGCCATTGCTGACGTCGATCGAGCTCGATGTGTTTGGTTGTCAGGTACGGGAGCGTGTCGGAGATATGGTTCGACGGCGCCAAGGGGAAGAACGCGACGAACATGACGTACCATTTCCAGGAGTGGTTCCAGACGGTGCGGCAGCTGCAGAGCTCCATCAACATCTTCTCCGACGATGGCCCCGACCTCCGGTGGGTCGGCGACGAGAATGGCTCCGCCGGATCCACCTGCTGGTCCACCATCAACCGCTCCAAGATCACCATCGGCGAGGCCGGCATCGAGAAGTAGGTAACACTACACTAAACACGCGTTAATTAGTTCGGTGGCCACCGTCGTCCCGCCATTGCTGACGTCACCCACCCAGGTACCTGAACACCGGCGACCCGAGGGGGAAGGACTGGGTGCCGCCGGAGTGCGACGTGTCGATCCGGCCGGGGTGGTTCTGGCACAAGAACGAGACGGCGAAGCCGCTGCCGGAGCTGCTCGAGGTATACTACAACTCGGTGGGCCGCAACTGCGTGCTGCTGCTGAACGCGCCGCCGAACACCACGGGCCTCGTCGACGCCGCCGACATCGCCAGGCTGCGCGAGTTCCGCGCCGCCGTGACGGCCATCTTCGGCACCGACCTCGCCGCGGGCAGCGCGGCGAGGGCGAGCAGCGAGCGCGGCGGCAGGTTCGCGGCGGCCAACGTGCTCGACGGCCGCGACGACACGTACTGGGCACCGGCCGCGGCGGAGGCGGAGGACGGCGGCGGGTACTGGATCGAGCTGCGGCGGCCGGCGTCGGCGGCGGCGAGGAAGTTCAACGTGGTGAGGATCCAGGAGAACGTGGCGATGGGGCAGCGGGTGGAGCGGCACGAGGTGTACGTGGACGGCGGCGGCGCGGCGGTGGCGAGCGGCACGACGGTGGGGCACAAGCGGCTGCACAGGCTGGGCGCCCCCGTGGCGGGGCGGACGGTGAGGGTGTGGCTGGCGTCGCGGCGAGGCCCGCCGCTGCTGTCGGCGGTGGGGCTCCACCTCGACCCCTTCGCCGCCGGCGGGGGCACGATGTGACGTCACAAAAACAGTAGTAATATGGAATAATTTGGTGAGATATAATATCATCATGAGCAATAATTGGTTTGAGATAGTGGTGTTACGTGGTCGGTCGACGTCGTTGGTCGTACAACAACCTAGCGGCGGCGCGCCTTCGTTGGGCGCCGGTGATGAATAGTACTGCCATATGTAAGACTAGAGCCGTATAAGCCACGTCCGACCACCAATCACTACACTCTAAGTAGAGAGATTACACTACATGTAGCTTACCGATAATATAAATATGATAAATAGTCCCGCTATACATACGATCCGACCACCGATCAGTACTCTAAGCAGTGGGATCACACTACATGTGACTCATTGGTGCTATAAATATGATAAATAGTCCTACTATACATACGATTAGAACCGTATAACTCGTATCTGCTATATATACAACTACTAGAGCTGTACAACCCATATTCGAACATCAGGCAGTACTCTCTGTAGGGAGATCACACCATGTGACTGAGGGGTGAAGCTAGCATTAAAATAAGGGGGGTGCACTACTATTGAAAATCTAGAAATCTTCAGTACAACATTGTACATTCTAGTGTTTTTAAGTGAGAAGTTAGGAATTTGGGAGGTTCATGTGCACCCTCCCCCCCCCCCCCCCAAAGATAATATAGCTTCGCCACTGTGTGACTCACCGACGATTAAATATGATAAATAGTCCTACTATACATACGAATAGAGCTGTACAACCTGTATCCGACCATCAAACAGTACTATCCGTAGGGAGATCACACCACATGTGGCTCACCAACGATATGAATATAATAAATAGTTCTACTATACATATGACTAGAGCTGTACAACCTGCATCGGACCACCTACAGTACTCTCAACAGGGAGACACATCGTATGTAGCTCACCGGCGATTGAATATGATAATAGTCCTGCTATACATACGACTAGAAGCCATACAACCCGCATCCGACCACCAATCAGTACTCACGGCATCTCTCCATGTGAACTTAGACACGTAGCAATTCGGCACTAGTCGGATAAAGATCGTACAAGTTGGTTGTATGTATAGCTATTTCCTATGATAAAGCGGGATGCATTCATTTGGACGGATGGATGGATTGATCTTCCGTGACGGGAACTACACCTGTAGTAATGGTTTTTGTTGGGTATGATGGAGACCTTTTTGTTGTTATCGACTCGTTTAGCCCACGCCGATTAATAATAGTCACAAGGCTCACAGGTCACAGCAAGTGTTTATGTATGTTAGAAATACGAGAAAAATTGAAGAAAATGGAGGTAGAACATCAGCGAGAGGAAGGAGACAGAATGAATCAGTGAAGCACATGGGAAGCCTATTTGTTTTGAGGGGATATTATCTCATCTTTACATGTGGTCTAATTAAAATCAGTTTTTAATAAGAGCAATGCTACACGTACTAAATTTTTCTTACTAAACTTTTACTAACAATCATCTCAACCGTTTGATTTAAGTAGATGGAAGTTAAAAAAAATCTAGATACACTCATAGCATGACACATTAGTGTTAGTAAGAATTTAGTAAGAAAAAGTTAGTTCATATAGCCTTTTCCTTTTAATAAACCTCTTAGGCTGAGCTAGGAGAACTCCAACTCCACGCACGAAAAATGGTATTACCCATCAACACGTTATTAATTAATTTTTAGTATAAATTAACTTAAAAATAAATTAATATGATTTTTACAGCAATTTTCCTTAACTTTCGAAAAAAAACACATCGTTTATCAGTTTAAAAAGCGTGCGTACGGAAAAATAAGAAGAAAGTGAGTTGGGAAAGAAGGGGAAGGACAGAACCTTATTTAATTTTGCCTGTCATCTAATCATTTTTTTTTGAAAAAATGGTAAGGTAGATCAATACAAGACATTATTCTAAAACTTGCATGTAAAATTCGACATATTGAAATAGAAGAAAAATAAAAAAGATTTGACATTGCAGATCAATACTCCCTTCGTCTCATAATATAACAACCTAGTACCGATAATATAGCAACATAGTACCAGGTATGACATTTCATATTACAACGAATCTAGATCCGGTACTAGATTATATGACAGTGCAGTATTCACATTCAAATTTGTTAATTGTTGTATATATTTTTACAGGTCAAATTTAAATTTGCAAGTTTACTGAATAAAACTTTTTGAGCGAGATGAACCAAACAAAATCCTCCTCCGAACAACAGGAATTGTTGTTCACAGACGACATATTTTGCATTCATTCAAAAGCTTCGGTAATAGCCGATGGGGAAACAACACGTATATAGCTTCATTCTTAACAGTTACTATGTAGCAAGTATCAGATCAATATTGTACACTATTGCGATGGCAAAATTGATCATCATAATCTCGAACACACAAACACTAACAAATAAACAAAAAACCGATACATGGCGCAGTCAAAATTTTGGCGATTCCCTGTGCCTTGGCTCAACCTATGGCGCAGTCAAAATTTTGGCGATTACCTGTGCCTTGGCTCAACCTATAGGTCAAAAATGAGAGTGCTCCAGCAACAGCTAGTACCTCTTGTTAAACCTGTTGCCGCCGCCACCTCCCCTGCCTCTGCCTCCACCGAACCCTCTGCCGCCTCCGCCCCGGCCACCACCACCACCAGAAAATCTCCTGTTTCCAAACCTTCCTCCACCTCGGCTGCCACCAGACTGTTCCCTCTCTTGCAAGGGTGGCAATTGTTTCACTTCCTCGACAGTCACCATGGCGGCGTTCTGTGCACCTGTGGAACACCACGACATATGTTTTGAGTACCAAATACAATTGAGCTAATAGCATAAGAATATGAATCCCAGACAGAGTGGAAAGCATGGATAATTTTACATATATTGAGCTGTTAAGCACAATAGTGAATTTATACAAGTTGTACTGTATGAATTATTGAAACCATGTATCAGAGAGAGAGAGAGGTATACCTTGAATATAGTCTTCAACCTCTGCTGAAGGAACATCAAATACAGCACCTGTCCCATCAGCAGTGATGGTTATACCCTTTACATCTGCAAGTCTCTCTTCTGGCACAAACCTTTTCAAAGTAGAAAGAACAAATCTACAAGAAGATAAAAGTTTCCCAATCAGTTGAAGAGAAGAGACAACTCATCACTCAAAAGAATACTGGAGCGAAGTTGATTGATCCACTCACCCAGCTGCATACACCGATCGACCAGTTTGAAGAAGTAATGTAGTGTGGTTGTCCATAGAAGACAGCAAGGATCTCTTCTTTATGTCCGTGTAGCCCTAAGAAATGCATCTCTGTTAAGTATCGCAGCTATACTAGTACTTGCTACAGTATTAATTACATAACAGGAGAAGCAACTTACAACTGCCTTCGCAAGTGCTTTGGCTAGTAGATCAACTGCAGACATCCCGGAAGAGTTCAATAGTTGCTCAGCTTGCTCCCGAAAAACAGGAATGACACTGCATGGAATCCAATCAAAAGCTCAATGGCACAGATCAATATAACACAAAGTATGCTTATCCTAAAATTTTAAATTCAAACTTATTACCTGTCTGAAACACTGGAAATGGCTTCTGCTGCTTCAGTACCAGCAGATTGTGCCACATCAGTTGGCTGTGGTGCAGAGATATGTTCAAATTTGACCCCAGACTCCCTTTCTATTCTGTTCACATTGAACTTATATCTGGGTTCAAAAAGCATGACAGCAACACCAGTATTGCCTGAAAATCAAAACGCATTGCTTAGAAGGTAACCATCATAAGCAGAAAAAATATAGTAACCGAATTACTCCTACCTGCTCTCCCAGTCCGACCTGACCGGTGTATGTAGGCTTCAACATCACGTGGAGGTTCACACTGGAAGTTTGAAATATTTATCAATGACATTGGCAAAGGCCTAGTCCCTAGAAAAATTAATCAACAGCAGAACATGTCGTACCTGAATGATAAGCTGCACATCATTAATGTCCAGCCCTCGTGCAGCCACGTTTGTAGCAACCAAAACTAAAAACTTGCCACTCCTGAACCCAGCAAGAATAACCTACAAAAATTTATTCAGTGATTTATATATATGTTTTCGATAACCTTCTAAACATTACAAATAGCCAAAGAAAATACAAAGTAATTATTCACAAATAACATCTAAACTAGTTTAGGATTGGCAATTACAATCATGTCATAAGGATAATAGCATTCCAAGATTATATAAATTGGTACATGGTGCATGTCAGTAAAGACAACTGGCACATGAGCAGACCATTTTTCTTTATAGAAAAATAAATCTAGTCACGCTACTAGACTAGTAGAATTTTGAATAGCATAAATGATTACACATCATTCCAAAGTATAGTGCACTGAACAATTAAAGATTACTTACTTCACGCTGAGCTTGAGCAACATCACCATGCAAGGCACGTGATCCAGCAATCAAACCAGAGAGGTCTGATGCAGATTCTTTTGTCTCGGTAAAGATAATGGTCCGGCCTCCACTGAAGACAAATATAAAGGGTAAGTAAGAAATGACTAAAAAGTTATTCTCATAAGGACAATTTGGTGGGTGTACACACCGGCTATAGCATCGGATGATGTCTGGAATAACTTGAGCCCTTGCAGCACGGTTACAAGGAAGAGCAAGATGCCTAACAGATGCACTAGCTTTCAATTTCTCATCTCCAACAAGATCAACCGTTTTCTTTCCAGATTTGAGAAATCTCAAGGAGAGCTATAACCATCACAGCATCCATACCGATATATTATCAGCCACACAATAATATTAAAGAAAATCAGAAAGAGAAATGGATTTTAAAGATGTCCGCACCTTCTTCACCCACTCTGGTATAGTAGCGCTGAAGAGAAGTGTCTGTACTTTTGTAACATCTTCAACTTTGCCTGTTCATAATAATAAAGGGTTACATTAGATTTTGCATCAAATAGATAAAATACTGAAGGTAAACTTGTCAACCGTTGAACATTTCATGTCAAAATCCAGATAAATAACACCAATAAAGAGAACAATTGGACCAACTCAACAATGGCATGATTACACGAGACACACAAACCAAAGAGCAACTAGAATATACGTGGGCATACCAAGAATAAGCTCAACATCATCAACGAAGCCCATATTAAGCATCTCATCAGCCTCATCAAGGACACGGAATTTCAAAGACCTAAAATTGAGGGTTCCCTTTTCAACAAAGTCCTGTGCAAGAAAACCATGCAGCAAACATGAGAATAGAACCTAACAGACTATGGGCCAAGTCAAGAAGTATCAGCAAAGTAATAGTAACTACCTTCACACGACCAGGAGTTCCAACAACAATGTCAACCCCCTTTCTGATTGCCATTTCTTGAGAACGATAATCAGAACCCCCATATACGCAGCATGCAGATAGCCCAAATGTTGCACCATAAAATGCAAAGTCTGTGTGCACCTGAAATTCATGTACA
The DNA here is from genome assembly GCF_000147395.1 of Oryza glaberrima. Lineage (NCBI taxonomy): Eukaryota > Viridiplantae > Streptophyta > Magnoliopsida > Poales > Poaceae > Oryza > Oryza glaberrima. The sequence continues at coordinate 19,155,521 of NC_068334.1, read as the reverse complement.
AGGGTCAGAACAGATAAAAAGGAATTTTTTTTCCTCGAGAACCTGATGGAGTGGTACAAACGTACCTGCTTGGCTAGCTCTCTGGTAGGCAACAGAACCAAAACAGTTGGAGGCCTGCCATAATCAGTCCTTCTGGATGCCTTGTGTGTCCCATTAACTAATGACTCAAGTATCGGTAGAACAAAAGCCAATGTTTTTCCCTATAACAAATTAACATTATCTATAAGTAGGCTACAAACAATTCAGAGAAACAAGACAAAATTATGCAATATCATTCCTCATTGCCATTACTCAGGAACAAGGAACTTGTTGATGATAATGGAAGTAACCACCCTTAGTAAAAGGGAAATTCACTACAGATACAAACTTCCCCTCCCAGTCATTTCATAGAAACCTACGTTGACACATAAACAGCAAAAATCTTCGAATTTCTTGTTAACACCATTCTGAGATTGTGCAAACAGCTAAATTAGTTAAAACCATGTTTACAATATCCATATACTAAATTCGATAAGTTCAATGAATTACACGAGATTCCTACTGGAACACGGCCTCTGTAATCATCCACTAAACATGCTACACTAAGTGTGAAAAGCACATGGTAATTTGAGCATACTACTACTTACGTTTCATATCAAATGATCTGCTGCTGCGAAAAATCGAGAGGGAACACTCACCTGTCCAGTGCGCGCGCGGCCGACCAGGTCGTGGCCGTCGAGGACGAGATCGAAGGTGGTGGCCTGGATGGGGAACAGCGCCTTGATCCCCTTGGACTTGAGCTTCTCCCTGAGCGGCTCCGAGATCCTGAAGTTGGCGAGCGCGTTGGGGTCGGCGGGATCCTCGTCGCCGCTGGCGGTGAGCTCCCCTTCGTCGTCGTCGTCGTCCTCCTCCTCCACCACCACCTTCTCCTTCGTCTTCTCCTTCTTCGCCTTCTTCGCGGCGGGCGCCGGCTCGTCGGAGCTCGTGCTGCTCCTCTCCTCCTCCTCGGATGAGGAGGAGGACGATGGCGACGGCTCCTTCGCCTTCCGCTTCTTCTCCTTCTTCTCCTTCTTCCTCGACGAGGCCTCCACCTCCACCTCCGCCGCCTTCAGCTTGCGCTTCGACTTCTTGGAGGCCGACTCGTCGACGGCCATCGGCTCGGCGGCGGCGACGGGGAGAGAAGGCATCGTCGGAGAAGGAGGCGGCGGCGGCGGCGGCGGCGGAGGAGGAGACGCAGCCGGGGCGGAAGAGGGGGAGAAGGGGAGGGGGGTTGCGAGGTATATGTAGCAATGGCGGCGGCGGGAGGTAAACCCTAGCTTTGGCGCGTGAGCGGCACGTGATCGTGAGCTTGTCCACGTGGCGGTCGATGCGCTAGATATTTTCGGGGATCGACGGGTGGATGGGCGCTTGCGTGGCGGGGACGTTTGGTCCGCCGTGTAAAGCGTGGGCGTGTCCGAGTTTTGGCGAATGGGCCTTCGTCGGAAGCGCGAATGGGCCTTTGCTGCTCGAAGCAAGTGAGAAGCCCAGGCCCATCTGGAGTAGGAGAGTTTTTTTTCTCTCTTTTTTTTTCATATTTATTTGACACAAATACATAGGAGTCTGAACAAATATTATTATATTATAATAATTTTTTGCTATAAAAATTTGCTTCTGGTTCGTTGAAAAACATTCAAATTTCATTGCGCGTCTGTCTGATGGGATCACGGGACGATGAATCCACACCTGACACAAACTATACAAGAGTTTGTGTAAATTCTCTTCGGTTGATTTTTGGTGTCCTCCAATTTAAACGGAAAATGAAAAAAATTATTTCACTTAGCACCGTTTGTGTAAAAAAAAATAAGCCAAAAGGAGAAGATATTTGAAACAAAAGTGTAGTTAACGTTGGAAGGAAGGAAGGGAACAGACTCAACAGAAAGAAGATCAAAATGATTTTAAACCTCTAGACTTCAGGTCCTAACCCCAAACAAATATAACACTCCCTTCGTCATAAAATATATCAAGTTTTAGCCATTGACACAGTGAAGAAGAAGTAGGGCAGAAAAACATTCTTGGAATAGATGTGACATAAGCTCGAACAGTAATAAGGCATAAGCGTAATAAAGTTAAAAAACAATAGGGATAGTATGTGCAGTTTAATGATATACATCATCTTTTATAGATAATAAAGTGTTATATGTGGGATAAATTTTACAGACTCTAAAAGTTGTTTAACTTTGAAACGGATGGAGCACTTGAACTCCAACATTGAGGATTTGATGCTTCCCAACACATACCACATGGATCATGTTTTTGGCACACATGGATTGCACTTGAATCGCTATAACTGCATTTGGATTCGACCTTGGGGTTCAGTGGATTTGCAGCTTGAGTCCTTTATTATGTTTTCCCAAGCTAACGAAACTGCCCAGATCTATGTAAGCATAAAAATAGGCCGGTGCTTACTTCCTGTTGTCATCATCCTTAAAGTCTATGCGTAGGAGTTGTCAAACGAATGATGTTTTTTTTTTCATGATAGTTTTATAGTGCTGTTATTTTTTTTCATGATATTCTTTTTTTAATATTATAAGTTGTTTGATGTTTTCCTTAGTCAAATATTTTTATAATAATTGGCCAAATTTATAGAAAAAATTAGCAACATTCACAATACAAACATCCCTATTGTTATTTGTAAATGAAAAATAATTTGTTAATAAAACTTTTATATACGTGTTTTAAACGATCTAAAACAAAAGGCTAAAAACTAAACTAAGATGAAAAAACCTCAAAATCAACTCCAAATTTAAAGTTGAAAATTTAAAATTTGAATGATAATCATAAGTATAAGAAAAAGATGAAGCCACAAACTAGTTTAATTAAATTTAACATTAAATATATTTTGACTATTTGTTTGTTTTGTATTGAAAATACTAATATGATTTTTTACAAACTTGATTAAACTTAAATAAGATAAGTTTGACTAAGAAAAAAATAAAATAATATATAATATGAAACAGAAACGGAAGAAGCAATTTTTTTTGGACAGGTAGGGATTGCATTGAAAATAAAGAATGAACAATCAGGCCGGAGGATGATAAACTAGCCGAATAATTCCAAATCAGAAGGTGCTAATCGACTGATTGTTCCTTGTCGAAACTCCCAACTTCTCACTGAAATCTGAATCGTCTCTTTCGCTGCGTTGCGTCATCAGCTCTGAAACTCTGAAACCAAAACCCACCCACCCTCGCTTATTCCCTCGCGGTCGCCGGCGCTCGAATGGCCCCCAACGCCGCCGTCCTGGTGCGGCCCCACATCGCCGGCGTCCACCATCTGCCCACCGGCCGGCGGCTGCCCCGTCTGGCTCCTCCCCAGGCGGTCTCGCCGCCGCTGCGCTTTTCACGGCGTAGGTGCTCTGCTTGATCCGATCTGAAATATCCCCTTTTTATAGCTGTGTGGGTTGGCGATTAAGGAGGATTGGAGTTGGAGGTCGTTTGGGGGGGGGGGGGGGGGGGGGGGCTAATAGTCTTAAGAAACTCTTGTTCATATCTTTGATTCACCTTTGGTGGCATAAAAAATGTAAAGTTTTGAATTTATTTTTTTTCCTTTTATAAATTCAGTATGATGTCTGTCTTTCCATCAAAAGCTTACTGCTTTGGTTAGAAGTTTAATGTTTTGTGCTCAAAAGATAGCACAATCGTAGTGGTTCTCATGTTCTTTATTAATTGAAGCAAGCAGAGAAGGGATCTGTAGTGGCTGCGAGTGGACGTGTCTGGGCGAGTGCGAGTGGTTCGTTTGAGAAAGATCGCATTGGAGATGACGATGTGTTAGCTTCGCCGCAGGTGCCATCCTGATGCTGTTTTTTCAATGCTCTAGTTAGTGAGCTTTTGTATCAGTTTACTACTATTTGCTACTATTTGGGTATTCACTTGGTGCTTGATTAATGGCTTGGAGTAACCTTTTACAGATAGTGGAGGAGAGCAAAGTCGATTTGCTGAAGATTCTGAAGAGTGCCAACACCATTATTCCCCACGTAGTGCTGGGGAGCACAATTCTTGCTCTGGTGTACCCACCTTCTTTTACATGGTTCACAACTAGGTCAGTCTTGCTTGTGTGTTTTAAGTTGAACTTAATTCAGTTCTTGACCTGAATAACAGGTGTTTGTGTGTTACTTTCTCATCAGCTAGTTGCGCTGATATTTCTGGGCTGTACTTTCAGTGAAATGAAGCTCTATTCACTAATCGCTGACTAGTTACATGATGACCAGTTAGGTAGATTCAGATATCGAAGTATATGTGTAGTACTACTGAATTATATCCAGTTGATCTTTGGGTGACAAAAAACACCCTTGAAATATAGTATGCTTAATTGCTGATCATTCATGTATGTTGATAAAGGCCATTGTTGATTTATACGAGAGTGAGTATAACAGAGAAGGGATGTAGCTGTGATTGCTGTATCATGTCATTTCTGCTACTGATACTTTATATATGCACTCGCAATGCTATTCTTATTTGATTGTTAATTTGTTCACATTTGACTTTATTATTACATTCTCACTGTGTCATTGACTGGGCAGATATTATGCACCAGCATTGGGATTCTTGATGTTTGCAGTGGGTGTAAACTCAAGTGTTAAGGATTTCATTGAGGCTATACAAAGACCAGATGCTATAGCTGCTGGCTATGTTGGACAATTTATTATCAAGCCTTTCTTAGGATTCCTTTTTGGCACTCTTGCAGTTACAATTTTCAATCTTCCTACTGCTTTAGGTAGGGGAGTTGAATTTATCCTAGTATTTATTATGCTTACATGAGAAATATTGATGGTTATATAGAGAACTCTGAATTGGTCTTTTTTCAGGTGCTGGTATCATGTTGGTTTCATGTGTGAGTGGAGCACAACTATCAAACTATGCAACGTTTCTGACAGATCCACATATGGCCCCCCTCAGCATTGTTATGACATCATTGTCAACAGCTACTGCCGTTTTTGTCACCCCAACTTTATCCTACTTTCTTATTGGCAAGAAATTACCGGTGGATGTGAAAGGGATGATGTCCAGTATTGTTCAAATAGTGGTTGCTCCAATTGCTGCCGGATTGCTTCTGAATAGGTATTTATTTTGGTCTGAAAGTATATGTCACCCTGTTCTACATCTTACAGTTACTTATACGCATACTATATGTTTTTGATATTTGCAACCTTATTAGTATGCATTCATTTAAGAGTATTTATTAATGTGTTTAACTTCTTGTTTCTTGATGATATGAAGATATCTTCCGCGGCTCTGTTCAGCTATTCAGCCATTTCTCCCTCCACTATCGGTATTTGTGACTGCTTTATGTGTTGGTTCACCATTGGCCATAAATATTAAGGCTGTTTTGTCCCCATTTGGACTAGCCACAGTGCTTCTCCTTTTTGCATTCCATACATCATCTTTTATAGCTGGATATCATCTTGCTGGTACTTGGTTTCGCGAGTCAGCAGATGTAAAGGCACTACAAAGAACAGTATCTTTTGAGACAGGTAATATACAGTTTCTTGTTGGATTAGGATATGCTATTTGCAATTTCTTCTGTTGTCTCACTATCACATATATGTCATACAGGAATGCAAAGTAGCCTTCTTGCTCTTGCTTTAGCAAACAGGTTCTTCCCAGACCCACTAGTGGGAGTGCCCCCGGCTATATCAGTATGTCTACTTTTCCTCACCTGTTGCTTGCTTTTATCTCAGGAGTCAACCATTAATTCTTAGTCTTGTACTGGTTTATCTTGTCTGATGCGACCTACGTGATTTCCATCTAGGGAACAGATATGAGTTTTATGCGACCTACGTGATTTCCATCTAGGGAACAGATATGAGTTTTTATATATAGTTGTCCCAAAATCTCAGAACTGTTTCATGCAAAAGATGTGTTTCGCAAATGTGTTTTGACGCAATTAATATTTCAGATTTCAGTTCTTATGTATCTAGAAATCGATTTGAGCACAACTTCAAATCCTGTATCTTACACCTGAAAAATTGCTAAACTGATTTCTACTTTTCTCTGCAGGTTGTGCTGATGTCCCTAATGGGGTTTGCTCTTGTTATGGTGTGGTCCAAGAGAACAAAAGAGTAGCTCATATTGAACTATTAAAGTCAGTCAGCTACAGAGCAGTGTTCAGTATTAACAGTGATGTACGCTCTTCTAAAATCACCATGAAGAACAGCCAATCACAAAATTGGAGGTGAGGACGGCAGATGTTTGATGGCTAAGATACAAACTCTTCCAGTGCCAATAAACCATGTACACCATAGCTCTGAATCCTATCCATAGCTCTGAATCCTTCTCGCTTTCTTTCGCCGTGGTACTCTTTTCTTGTTCCTGTTCTGAACTTAACCAAGACCTCAAGTTGTCCAAGTGCAGCTAGGATTATAAGCATTTATGTGAAAGGATCTCTGTAACATTTATTCAGTATAAGGAGAAAAAGTGGAGGAAGAAGTAGGAAACAACAGGTCTTTGAATTTCCTTAATTTTCTATCCCAGTTTCAACCTACTCCCTCCGTCCCAAAATATAAGCATTTTTAGTTACGAATCTAGACAACTGTTTGTTTATCTAGATTCGTAGCCAAAAGTGGTTATATTTTGGGACGGAGGTAGTAGTTTCTTCTTAATCACACCATTTCAAATTACTTATCGGCTTAGCTTTATCCTAAATCAAACATTACTAACTTTGACTATCATTTCTAAAAAAAAAACTTTAACTATCAATTTCTAAGAATTTATACAATTTTACACTATAAAGTTTATGTTCTTAGATTTACCATGAGATGTTTTCAGAATGTAAATAGTACATATGTTGTTAAATTATTTAAAAAACTAAAAATTAATGATCAGAGTTAGAAATGTTTGCCTTGGACAAAGTTAAGGATGTGTTTGAGAGAAAGGGAAGAAAGGATTGAGATGATATACAAAATAAGGTGAGCTATTAACGTATGATTAATTAACAATTAATTATTTTAAACTTAAAAAAAAGAGCTAGTATGATTTTTTAAAATAACTTTCTTACATATATTTTTTAAATAAAACACATTTGGAAAAAGTGCGCACGGAAAACAGGATTTTTTTTTTCAAATTTATCCTTTCAACGCAGCCTCAAGCGATTTTGAAATGGAAGGAGTAATTAAATTTATCTTGTTTTAAAAAAAATTAAGTACACCTACGGTATGGTCGTATGGATACAGATGTACACGTGTACGGTGTACAGCTGCTCCGTACAAAATCCTCAAGTCTCACTTCTTTGTGTTGTGTGTGATGTTGTGTGAGAACGCCAAGCTCCCCATCCCACCAATGGCGCCTCTCCGCCTCATCGCCGCGGTCGCCTGCGCCACCGCCGCCGCCGCGGCCCCGACGAGTAGCCGCGGCCTCCCCGCCAGTGCTCGCCGCGCTGGCCGCCGCCCAGCCGGCGAACGCGCTCTCGCTGCCCACCTGGGCCGTCCACGTCTCCAGCGTCGCCGAGTGGTACTGCTACTACCCTATCTAACTACCTCTTGCTTCCGTGGCTGCAAAAGATGAGGGGAGTAGTATCAGAGTATGATGCACAGATATGGCTCTCGACAGCCGTTCCCGTATGGGATACGTATCGGATACGGCGATACGCGGGATACGTCATCGATACGGTATCGACGAAGTATCGATTATTTAAGAGCGAAAATAAATCAAAATAATTACCGATACTCCATGGATACGGATTAGATACTTTGGGGTTTGATAACGTATCAAGGAGACAAGGACCTCCTCAGTCCTGGCTCCTCACCAGTTACGAATACACCATGGAGTGGGTAGTAGCAGGCTAGCAGCAACCACGGATGGGGGGAGCATCCATCCGTCAGCCATGGCCGTCTCCATCAGATCGAGACGACGACGGCTTCACGCTTCATCGTCGCCCGGCCGTCTGATTAGGGCTCGGGGGAGGGGAGAGGAGAAGCCACAGAGGCGCTGGCCTAGGAGGAAACGCCGGGAGGAGGAGCTAGTTGATGAGGACTGGGAGAGAAGCAGCCGGCCGGGACTACAGCATTTGCTTGTGACCTTGTGTCTTTCTACGGGATGGGATGAGAAGGATGATTAGAAAGGTAGCGATTTAATTGAGTTGGCCAGGTGGGTCCCACGATTGAGCTTATCAACCAGCAAAGGTATTAAAAATGCTAAGCATGCAATGAACAGTGTAAGGATTATTTCACCCTTGTTAAAGTGTTTCTATATTTTTCATTTTATGAAATATATATATACTCGCCGTATCGGCGCATTGATGGTTTTGAAAATTCCCGTATCAAAGTATCGACGTATCCGTATCACCGTACCAGTATCGCGTATCTGTGCATCATACTACTACTATCAATATCGCCTGTTCTGTCTGGATTTTGCAGGGTGACGGCCATGACGCTGGTTTGGAGCTACGGGGAGAGGACGGGGCTCAAGGGTTGGAAAGACCTCTCTTGAGGAATGGTGAGTGTAATAAATTTGAATTAAATGATGATGCATTTGCTGATAAAATTTGTGTTGGCTAATGTTAATTTTTGTACAACCTAGTAGCTTCATGTACTCCTGTGTATTAGTAGTAAGATTCAGAGAGTGGGAGGAGAATGTCTCATATTTATTTATGTTATGTTTTCATCACAAGAAATCTTGTGTTGTTTTCAGTGAATCTAATCTGTAAGTACCCCCTCTTTACTTATGTGTGGCTTCTATTATCTATACTACTACTACTATATAGTAAGGTCTTTGCTGATGGTAGTTGCAGTTGTTCACAAGTTTTCGACTGATTTTTTCAACAGCTTACTTTATGATTGTTGACTACTCAGATTTGCATTTTTTTTCTTTGTATAATAGGTTCCACTTCTTGGTGGAGCGATGTGCGCTTGCACGTGGCATTTCTTCTATAATTCGGAGTCTCTTGAGGTAAAATATATCCCTACAGTTGAAACACTAATGCTTCCTATTTTTTTTCCGTTCATCAACATTATCATCATTTCCTTCCCAGTGTTTTGCAACTGTTCACACTTGTCAAATATCACTTCATTACTTGGCCTATCCTGACATTTCAATTGGTCTAGTGTCTATTTGCCTTTAAATCAATGCACATGAAACACAGATGATTAGACAGTGGAACTGTTCTCCACAGTTCTTTTTGTGCAAGTCTATGCATGCGATTTTTTTTAGTATTATCGAGATACTCTCTTATTGTAAAAACATACAATAGTATAATTCAACTAGTGTTTTCGATATTTTTTTTCTACTCAAGTTAATTCTCTTCGTGGTTCTTTTTTTTTTTTTTTTTGAAAACTATCTGCAGGTGCTTGTAGCGCTCCAAGGTGCTCTAACAGTGATCGGTAACATTACAATGTGCATAGCTGCATTTCGCATCTTCAAAGCATCCCAGGAAAGCTCAAAAAGTTCATAGAGGGACCTGTAGCATGCATACACTAATGTACTAGTAACTTATTGTGGTAAAATATACCATACTTCTGAAAACGGATTACTTAGAGTTGCAACATCTATCTATTAGGTGGAAGCTTCTTGAGAATGGCAGGTACACCTGACATGAAATGGCAAACGGTAGATGCTATGAAGGCAGAAGATAAAAGCTGCTGACGGCGTGCAGCTACTTCAGAAAGATGATTTTTTATCAGATCGAAAGAGCCATTTTTTTTTTGTATGTATCAATTCTACAAATGCCAGCTAAAACCACCCTGAAATTTGTGTATTGACTCAGATTTTTTTCTAGACAATGAGTGTATTTACTCAGATAAGAAGAAAATTTACCTCACCTGCTATAGCCTATGCCTCATCTCATCTTCAACTGTTTTGAACAATTGTTGTGCAAGCTTCTTCTGCTCATGATCATTTAACCAAACCTGCTCCAAAAGGTGCCAAAGCACCTGTCCTTCACCTCGAGATGCTCTTGGCATGTGGCTTCATAATGCTAACCCTGAACCAATATCACACACTCCCTGCTATTGCTGGATGAGGTATGTGTGTTCGTGTGTGTGTTCATGAATCATGATAACCTCTAGCTACTATCGTATATGATTCACATGCTCATTGGCAACACTTGCAGTGGTGATGGTGAGCCAGGTTCATGAATCATGGACTGGCCAGCCGGTGTCAATGACCAAATTTGCAGCAGCAATGACCAATGGTGCATTGCCAATGTGCAGGAAGGTTCAAGCATCGGAATGAAACCTCCACTCTGCCTAGATATGGATCGCATGAGTGGACTCAGGGAGCGAGACGTGTCGCGCATCGGGACCCTCCTGGACGGCATCGGACGGTGCAGCTCGCTAGCTCCAAGGTAAGCACAACACAAGTGTAGCTGATCATCTTGAGGTGCAGATAATTTGTGCCATTTTGTGTGTCTAGCTGCTTGCTGCTGTGTGTGTGTGTGAGCAATGAGTGCAACTTTTGGCCAAAGCTGGGAGGCAGTGGCCCAAAGTGTCTTCTTTGCTCCTAGTTTTTCTCTCAAAAGATTCTCTCCTTTCCATGATGGTTTTTGTGATGGCGATGAATGGATACTTGGTGTCCCTGCTCTCTCATGGAAGAATGGCTTTCAGAGAATGGCCTCTCTCATGGAATCTTGGCCTCTCAAGTTGGCAGAAACAGCGGTGAGTGATCACTCTCAGGCTTCCTCTTCACAGAGAATGGAATTCCTATTAGGCTGATAGGCACACCTGTTGTGCTGAAACAGTGCAGAAATCCAGCAACAATGCTGAAGAAAGATGACATATATTGTCTCTATTATGGCATATTTTCTCTCTCTAGAGAGAGGAGAAGAAAAGGTGTCGAGGTATCATTTTAGTGAAGAAACATTGAAGCAAAAAGAATGAAATGCTTGAAAGCATTTTGACTTGTGTACCATGCATCGAGTACCTAGAAAACTCTAAAGCTTCATCATGGGTGCAGACACTCTGCCCAGGAATCAATAATACTATAATAGTAGCAGTTCAGCCATTTTCCCTTCAGCTAGGAGCTCTAGGATGTGATTCTTTTTCATCAACTTTTGATTAAAAATATATTACCACAACAAAAATATCATGGAAATTCAACTGTTCTTTGGAAGTCTGAAACGATTCTCTTCTTTTGTTGTCTTCTGCTATCCAATCTCTTGTCAAACAAAGGTCCAACTTCTCAAGAAATGAATTTCATTAATATCCAAAACTCAAGAATTCATACTTAAATTCTTCACCCTTCCTTTTGGTGAAATATGGTAGTAAATGATTAATTCTTGGAAGATCCATTGGGCATCCATAGTCCATGCACCATGATGGAGAGGTTGCCTCCTTCACATGCTGTCATGTCAATGTGTGCATGCACCACCAAACAAAAACCTAAAAGCCATCTATCACCATGGCTGAAGCCATGTTATATATATCGTGTTATCTGCAATTGCTGGGATCATTCCAAACTCCTTGAGCTCCACAGATGACTGGAATCTAGGAACAAACACTGTATCTATATCCAGCAGCTAGCATGTGTTCTGGCTCCTGGAACAGCAAGAATAAGATCTATCTGTCTTTGGTTGTATTCAGGCAGGACAATCAACAGCAGCAGCAGAGAAAGCAGCCGGCTCATGCCCCCATGGCTCTCAGGAGGAAGAGGTAATAGCATCTATCCCAACTTTGTTTAATTTGGTGAGATTTTTGTAGTCTGAGGACTGATGGATTCATGAACTTGTTTATGCATCTGCACCTATGCTTACTTATATGCGTGTTGCAGTGTTTCCTTTTTATTTCTTTGCTGAAGCCTTATCGTAAGAAGTTCGGGTCTAAGTACTCTTGTATACTTCATAACAGTGTACATCTGTTTTGGATGTAGAGGCCGGATTCTAACTCTTTTTGTTTAAAAAAAAATGCATGTTGCCATCGCATATGCTTCTCTTAAATTCTTTTTAAAGATAATGGAAGATACTTTCAACCTATGTATCGCAATACATTATTATAGACTCAACGGAAATGGAAAAAAAATCTTAATAGCAAACAAACTATAGTCGAAGCATGTGTGGGTGTGCGTGTCTAACTTACTTTTTTTTAGAGGAGGGTATTTTTTTACCCGGCCTCTACACCCAACAGGATGTATGCAACCTTTTTATATTGGAAGCTTAGCCCCTCAAATAACCAATCCGAAATTCGCTCCTATGGAGATTTGAACTTAGACTTTAGGGTGCTACTTAGATCACTGCAACCACTAGGCTACATGCCTTTTCGCAAGTGCGCGTCTAACTTATACTAAAAAAAAATGTATCAACTAGAACACAATCTATTGCTAAACCTCCATCCCTTGGTTGAACATAAATACACAGGCTAAGGCTGAGGAGGAGGAGAGAGACCATGAGGAGATCTGATGGAATGGAGATGGAGATGGTGAACCTGAAGCTCTACCTGGAGAACAGGTGCATCCTGGAGGAGAACGAGAGGCTGAGGGAGAAGGCCAGCGCGCTCCACCGGGAGAACCTCGCGCTGCGCGCCGACCTGCGCAACACATCGTCGCCGGCGACGACGGCGGCCGCCGCCTCCAGCTGCTGAACTGAGCACTCGCCGCCTCCTTGCTAGCTACTACAGCTTGTGCGGTGTTTTTGTGCTGGTTTGCCTATAAAACCAAGCTTTCTTGGTCTCTTGGTGATCATGGTTGGCTGGCTGGTTCTAGCTATATATTAGCTACCGGTGCTATCAGCTTTGGTTTCTTCGTGTCAGGCCAGTTATGATCAGCCAGACAGCCACTAGGTTTTTGGAGCTCTTCTGTGTGTTCTTGTGGCATAATGCTTGTACATTGGAAGTTTGTGAGAGTTAACTAGATTTTGTTTGGCTAACATCCACTCCTCCGTTCCAAAATCTAAGCATTTCTGTTCTGACGCATAGTCCGACTAGATGCATAGCCAGAAAAGCTTATACTTTGGAAGGGAGGAGTAACTCTTTTGGAGGAAGAGAGAAACGAATCAAGGGATGAGAACAAATTCCTCCAGTACGGAAAACGAAGCAGTCCATCCATTAGCGCGTGATTAATTAAGTATTAACTATTTTTTAAAAAAATGGATTAATTTGATTTTTTAAGCAACTTTCGTATATAAACTTTTTTTAAAAAATCACACCATTTAGTAGTTTAAAAAGCGTGCGTGCGAAAAACGAGGGAAAGAGGTTGGGAACATGGAATTGCAAACACAGCCCGAAGCAATTTTGATCAACAGAAAAGTACAATCATCTTGTCGCTACAGGCGTACCAGCTGACAGTAGAAAACAGGGAAAATGCAAAACCAAAGTCTACCTTGTACCTGCAGCATATACCAGACTTTCGAACTAAAGCAAAAAAAAAATGTACTAGCCCAGAAGTTGAAGCCTAGCCACAGCTTTGGTCAAAACTAGAAATTAAACACACTAATAAAATCCCCAAAATGAACTGATGATTCTAATTAAAACATCGGTACAGATTCAGGCAAATTTGATATTACAGAAGCCCACATGGGTGTCAGTTCACCCAAACTTTTAGCAAAATAACTGTAGCACAACACTCAGTAATAGATGAATTATCTATTGGTTCGGCTGTCTAAGCGAATTCATGTTTGAATCTGCAGTATAGTTTGACATTCCCCTTTCAAAAGTTTCCTCTCATCAGAAATCACCCTAAAGCTTCAAACTTTGTTATGGCTGATATCCCTGGATTTGTGATGGTCCATCCTGTGTTTCTGGCTCCAGCAGTTCGATCAACCGAGCGACCGTTTCTTCGTGTGTACCATTTGGCATGACGAACTCACCATCAACAACAACTTGAAGTGACTCATAACCTATTGATTTGAATATAGCTGGATACAAAATAAACAGGCAAACCAATGTTAAACTAGTGACTGATTTTTTTTTTCTAATAAAATAGTTCTACAAGGTAAACCAGTGACTGAACAAGCCAAAGAAAAAGTTCCAGCAATGCAAGTTTGGTCCTTGTGAATGAAATATAAAACATTTTTAGACAATGGCTTCATCGAACTTAATCAATTACACCAAGGAGATACAATTGCACTGAAAACATTCTCAATCTCTGTATAACTAAGATGCACACATAACCAAGCACACATACCCCAAAACTAAAGAGAGGTAATTATATGCTCCCTCCGTCCCAAATTATAGGGCGTCCCCTTTTAAGGAAAATCAAACTTGATAGCTTTTGACTAATAATCATAGTAATTATATCTATACTAAGTATTATGCATGTTATATCACTAGATTCATATTTTGAAGTACTTTTATGTGATGCTAATTTCATATTTGTTGAGAACATAGAACATAATAAAATAATGGTCAAAGTATGTTGTTGAATACCGTGTAAAAAAATATAGGCCTTATAATTTGGGACAAAGGGAGTATTAAAGGAAAAATTATGAGCAAATTAATCCTAAGACTAGACCGCTATCCAAACTAAGCATGACTCAAGCCATATATGGTGCACATAAGTGAGACAACTATCTGGGAATGCAATCATTGAAAACTAAAAGGAGACAAGCACACATGTTGACAACAAGCTGCAAATCAATGGGAGATTCTTTCACCGAGTTAATGAATAGAGAGTTAAAATAAGGGCCTGTTTAGTCCCAAACAAAAATTTTTCACCATGTCACATCGAATGTTTGGATACATGCATGGAGTATTAAATATAAAAAACTAATTACACAGATTGCATGTAAATTGCAAGACGAATCTTTTAAGCCTAATTGCACCATGATTTGACAATGTGTTGCTACAGTAAACATTTACTAATGACAGATTAATTAGGCTTAATAAATTCGTCTCGCAGTTTGCAGGTAGAATATGTAATTTGTTTTGTTATTAGACTACATTTAATAATTCAAATGTGTGTCCGTATATCCGATGTGACAAGCAAAAACTTTTCACCCCTGAACTAAACAGGGCCTAAATAGACAGACCAACAAAGCAGGAACAATGTGAAAATACAAAGCAAGAGTATGCATCTAGTGTTTGAACCCAGTAGCTACAAAAGAAGTATACCATCAAGGCATCAAGTATGATCACCATGTTTTGTGATATAAAAGAGTGCAGTAACCTAGCTATTCACGCAAGCTACATACTTCCTTAAAAAGGATGCAAGCATACATATGCCTATTTGGCAATCTTGCATTGGGCATTTGGTATCCAACATATATGACATCTGCATCATGTTTCCATTGCAAGCTACAATATATTTCAATCACCATTTGAGGAAAATGAACAAATAAATGTTATTAAACAAGGGAAGGGAGCTTACCTTCTTTCATCTGGCGTTCCCTACCCGTTTCTTGTATCTTGATTTTCAGCTCATTGTTTTGAGCTAAAAGCTCATTAAATGTCCTCTGCAAAACAATACTACATCAGTAATTTAAAATGATCAAAACTCCAAATCAGAATGACCACAATCTTAAAAAAACAAACCTGAGCCGTCGCCAATTTTTCAGACAACTTCTCAATCTCTATCTTCAACACCAGCACCTTACTTTCAAGCTCAAGCTTATAGTTCAACCTGCGCTCCTTGGACCTCGCAGCAGATCTCCTATTGCATAGAACCCTGAAAAATTTATTCAGCAATATGTGCAATTTCAGTAACTAATTATAGAACACACAACAGACACCATCAGGTCCCATCGTTTGGCTTATTTCCTAATAAGCCAAAACGGCTTATTATGAAATAAAAATGAATTTGTAGGTGAAACTTTTATAGATGTGTTCTTGGTGATTTAAAAGCCAATGTTGTAAAAGAATCTACGTTGAAAATATCTCAAAATCAATCTTAAAATTAAGTTTGAAAATTTAAAATTTAGCTTTTTCTTTGGCTGATTAGGCCATCCAATAGGAGCCTCAATCCCTCCACATGAACTCTTTTAGATTCGAAAGAAGTTCTCACCTCTTGACCTTCTTCGGATCACTCAACACGAGCTGCGAGAGGTACTCACTCGCCATGATCGTCTTCTTGTCAGCCTCACTGAACTCCCCATCGCCGAGGTTGGCAGCAGCAGCAGTGTCACCAACAACGGGTCCATTTCCACCGTGCGACGACGAGCTGCCGGCTCCGGGATCGAGGTTCCTCGTCATGCGGCTGCTGCCCACTGACGAGTTGCGGCGACGGTGGGGCATGCTGCTGCTGCCACACATGCTGTCGTTAGCTTCGTTCTCGGTGGTCTCGATACGGCGATGTTCTTGTAGGATGCGATCTTGGCTGCCTAGCTGGTGAATCTGATCTTGGTTGGCATTGCTGGAGGAGCCGAGCAGCATGTTTGAGCCCTGGTAAAAAGTCTATAATGATTCATCAACAAATGCAGCTTTCAAACTTGAATATAACTGCAAGTCAATAGCTATAGGAGTAGAAATAATGGCACTAGAGAAAATTTTGTTCTTGTAAAGTAAAGAACCATAAACAAGCTCACGAATACCATCAATGATATCATATCTACTGGAGGGGAAGCAGTGATAGCGATAATAAATAAAAAAAGTTACGGGAAAAAAGATAGGTATCATTAAAATACTGTACCATGTTCGAGTCGACGAGGTTGTCGGCGATGATGACACTTTTGCCCCTTGATTGATGCTCCTCGGTCACGGGCTCCAGCTTAACCGGTGCTAAAGGTAGCATTTGCAGGTTTGGCTGTGGAAACCCTACATTAAGGTCACTTTGCAACCGCCTATACCCTTCCCAAAGCGGTGGCTGGCCGGGCAGCCCTTCATTGAATCCTATCAAAGATGAGGTGAGTGGTATTACCGTTGACCCACCCAAATGGGCGTTTGTGGGTAGAGCGATGGAGTCCATGGAAAAGAAAGGGAAATCGGAGAACGGGTAAATGTGATGGGACCCGTCGCCGACTCCTCCTACCGTGGGAGTCAGTGTCGGGGGCATGTGATAGTGGAAGAAGCCCGGGCCCCTTGAAGAGCAAAAACAAACAGGCATAGGATGGAACGGGGGCAAGAGGACCGAGGAAGGGAGAGAGCGGCGGCGGGAGGCTAGATCTACAAGGGCGGAGATGCATGGCGACACCATGGGAGGCTGGTGCTCGCCGCTGCTTCCGCCTAACAACGAGAGGCGGCGTGTAGGATCATCCTCCATGTTAGGGGTGCAAGGACTAGGAGAGGAGGAGAAGGAGGCGGCGGCTAGGGTTCAAAGAAGGCCTATAACTAGCGCAAGGAGGCGGATGTCAGCAGTGACGAGTTACTGCCCGTTAGGTGGGAATGCGAGCAAAGGAGAATTTGGGTATGAATGTGAGCAAAGAAGAATTTGGGTGGGAATGCGAGAAAAGGAGGCTTTGGGTGAGAAAGTGAGAATGCGGGCAAAGGAGGCATTGAGCCAAAAGAGGAAGCATTTGTTTGTGTGGTATGTTGATCCTTTTTAGTTGCTATCATTGGCATATGAGCCACATTCTCCTCTTGACTCACAACAAAGATGTCAATGGGCCACAGTTTCCCCTCAGGGAGTTCTTTCATTAGGGGATGAGGATGGTTGCAACTTGTTCCTTGGGGGCAACCAAATGGGGGAAACAATTCTCCATCGGTTTTGGCTGTCCCAATCCCCTCGGAGACTTGATTAGTTGGCATAGGGGGTCCAAGTTCAATGCAAATTATGTACGCACTAAGGTCCAACTGGCCCATGATTAGTGGATGAATGACAATAATGTTGTATTCTTGTCATCTAAATTGGTGGATATATGCTAATATAATGATATAAAAGGTGTGGATGATATGTCTTGCATCACATATATCTTTTAGATAATTGATTAAATAAAATCTAGCCTCTACATCCGAAGGATGTACACAACCATAACATTACATAATCAAGCACTTAGGCTTACAAACAAGTTCAAAGCAAATGCCATCATAGGAGGCAAATTAAATGGACGACAAAGACATCCAGAACAAGTCTCTCAACAAAAGTTTTTAACTAGACTAAAAATTCAATCTTCCTCTCTAATTCCACCTAGATTTTGAGAAGAATTCCATAACTGTAACTTCCAATTTTTGGCACCCAATCTTCACAGTTTCCTCATCACCTTCTTTAAGAAGCAAAGACCACTGGCAAACCCAATGCATACTCCTGAAAATAACCTGCAAGATTAGAGTGGCCATTAAAGACTACATTATTCCTAGCAAGCCAAAGTGCTCAACACATAGCCGCAACTCCCACGAAAAGTTGATCCCTAAGCGGCCCTAAGCTTAGGTACTAAGTCCCTTGACCAACTACCTAGAAGATTAGCAATAGAAGTAGGCACTTGTATTCCCAGAACCATGAAAAGAACATTCCAAACCGATTGTGTAGCATGACAATAAAAAAAGAGATGTTGAATTGATTCTTTAGAGCTATAGAAGCAACACTTAGTACTTCCTTTCCATCTCCTTTTGACCAAATTGTTCTTTGTTAAGAGTACTCCTTTGATATACCAAAGAAAAATCTTAATCCTAAGTGGAATTTTGAGCTTCTAGATTATCGATTTCCTTGGTACCATATTTCGGTACATAAGAGCCTTTGTACATAGAACTCACCGAGAAAGACTCCCTTTCCATTGGCTTCCCATCTAAAAATATTAGACTATTAGATAAGTTAAACAAGGCCACCTTGGATACCAACTTGTACCACGCATTCAAGTTATCCCCCACCAAAGCCCTTCTGAAGGACACATTTAGAGGAATACATCGCTTACTCTCACATGCTTGTTTCTTGTAAGTAAATAGAGCGAGGGATACAACTTATCAAAGGAGTTGTCACCCACCCAGTAATCCTCCCAAAATCTCATTGTTCTCCGTTTGCAGCTACCATAGATCCTAGTTGCAAAAGTCTTTAACCTTCATGAGCCCGGCCTAAAAATGTGAATCCCCAAGCCGCTTTTACACTTGAGTGATTGTTCGATTAGCTAAGTACTTCCTTTTGAGTAGATTTTTCTCAAATCATTGGCCAAGTACTTCCCATTGCATCACATATATGATTTGAGATGTAGATATTGTTTTAAGTAGGGACAGGGCTTTGTGGGGGATTAATTCCCCACTGGGAGAGCAAAGAAGGAAAAAATGTTCCCACCGTTAAAGCTGGCAGGAACGGGGATGGGGATGTATGGTCGAATTCTCCATTGACATCTCTATATATCTTCTTTTTTTTTTCTCGAATAGACATCTCTACATATCAGAGGATCCTGTTTTGCTTGTGAGGCATGGGCGACGCACAAAAGGAAATGCACGTACTCAATAAAACCAACAGGATGTCCTTTGTCTGCTCTTCTCTTCCAAGAGGCTATCGAAAGAATTTATAAATGCTTACACGCAAGCAGAGGCGATCCCAACAAAGGGGGAAAGAGGGAGGGGAAGGCCAGCCAAGTAGGGTGGGCCTGAGCACCCCCCTCAAGTTGGCCAAACCCTTCCATATATTTTTCAGCTTAGAGAAAAAAAATTGCTACATAGAAGAAAATTGATAGATAATTGAAAGATGATTAGTTTTTCCTCTTTTTTACAAATAGATACTCATATATATTTACACGTATTATATTTAGTCTTCTTATGTTATGTTTGCCACCTTCATTCTATTAGCACCCACCAAAAATTTGTCCTGCGTTCGCCGCAGGTAGAGGGTGAGTCTGCTGTTAGAGCTCAATTTTTTTTCCAGATTTCGTACTTAATTAGTTACTTAAATTCATCTGCATAATGGGAATTCTCTTATGTCCTAAAAATGTTTGCAAAGGTTTCCAATAGCAAATAAATAAATTAATAAATAAACGCTATATAAATGGATGGAAGGAGACAAGATTAGACATCACACAGCAGCATGCTATTTCTCATTTCATAATCCAATAAGTAAATTAAACCATACACAGTATCTGTTAGATCAATTGCTTGCTCACTTGATACAAATACCTTAACTTTTCCTTTCACTTCGATCCAACTACAACCAGGAGACTTCTTGATACCTTGCTCAGCCATGGCTCTCCTCACCCTCTCAGCCTCATCCCATCGCCCACTCGCACAGAGCAAGTTGGAGAGCATGACATAGCCCGTGTCTCTCGCAGGCGCCCTCGCCACCACATCGTCTCCTACCTTCCTTCCAACCCAGAAATCCAGGTTCTCTGATGAACAGAAGCTAAGCAAAGCCTCAGATAGGCCGCTGCCAGGAGACTTGACAATTTCTGGGTATTGCTCCATCATCTCAATGGCCTTTGCAATGTTACCTGATCTTGCATACATGTCAAGGACACAAGATAGATGCTCTGGTTTTGGTTGAACTCCATGGACAGACATCATTGACTCAAAGAAGGCTCTCCCTTGCTCCAGAAGACCAGAATGGCTGCAAGCAGTGAGCAAGCCGGTGAATGTAACCTCATCTGGGGAAACATTGTGGTATGTCATGATTTCATACACTTCCAATGCTTCCTTTGGCAACCCGTTTATAGCGAATCCGAACAGCATGGTGTTCCATGAGACCAAGTCCTTCTGATGGATGGCATCAAATACATTGTTTGCACCCTCGACGTCTCCACACTTGGCATACATGTCCACCAAGTTGTTGGCCACATACAAGTAGGATGCAAATCCACCTTGGAATGCACAACTGTGAACCATCCTTCCACTGGCCAGACATGGCGCAGATGCGCAAGCATGAAGCACAGCCCCAAATGTGAAGTCATCAGGTTGGATATACTCCTGCGTCAACATCTTCACAAAGTGCGCAAGGGCCTCACTTGTTAAACCGTTCCTCGCAAAACCTCCGATCATTGCAGTCCATGAGATGATGTTGGTCTCGGGTGCACTTTCAAAGAGTAAAGCAGCTTGCTCAATGTAGCCAAACCTTGCGTGCGCATCAATCAGTGAATTCCACGAAGCAGTGGTTCGAGTCTTCATGGACTCGAAGATCTGCACAGCACAATCTAGCAAGCTGAACTTAGTGTAGAAGGAAATGAGTGAGTTATTGACCTCGGGGATGCCATTCCAGCCACTTTGCACTACAACCTTGTGGATTGCCAAGCCAGTAGACGGGTCGGGCAGCTCCGCACAAGCATCAACAAGAATGCAGAGCGTCGCATCATCGCAAGTCAGTCCTGACATCCACATCTGGTTGAACAGAGCAAGGCATTGTTTGGCATTGCCGCTGCGAGAATGCCCCATGAGCAGCGTGTTCCATGCGACATTGCTTTTGCTGGGCATTTCGTCGAACAACTCGTGGGCAAGCTCCATGTGGCCTGAGACCACAAAGGCATGCAGGAGCGAGCACCAGGACAGCGCATTGCGCTCCGGCATCTCCCGGAAGGCGCGAGCGGCGTCGGCGGCGCGGGCGCACTTGGCGTACATGGAGACGAGCGCGTTGCCGACGGGGAGCGGGGCGCGCAGTCCGAGGCGGAGGAGGCGGCCGTGGAGCTGCGCGCCGGCGGCCGGCGACCGGAGCGCGGCGGCCGCGGCGAGCGCGGCGGTGAGCGAGAACGCGTCCGGCGCGCGCATGCGGGCGAAGAGCGCGAGCGCGGCCCGCGGCCGCGCGGCGCGGGCGTAGGCGGTGAGCATGGCGTTCCACGCGACGGCGTCGCGGCGGGGCATCGCGTCGAACACGGCCCGCGCCGCGGCGGCGTCGCCGGCCCGGCCGTGGGAGGCGATCCGGGAGGTGGCCGCGGCGAGGCCCCCATCCCTTGCTGCGGCGGCGGCGCTCATCGAAGTGAGCGCGAGTGTGAGAGACACCGGTGCACTGATGGCTAAGGCGATCCAAGTGTGTGCTGCTGGGTGCAGGTCCGTGGATTTTCCCCTCAAATTGCCATCAATTGCGGACTTCGCCGGCGGCGAGGACTCCGGCGAGCCACCCATGCTTTTACAAACAAGTCGTACTTACATAAATCAATCAAGCTTTACTCCCACTGTTCCAAAATATAAATGAAAATAATATGTGATATGGCATTTCCTAATACTGTTGCTTATCTTAGTTCATAGTAGTCTTGGTTTTGTTTATTTTAAGACGAGAGGACTATACTACATGGTACTCTCTTCACTATGACATATCCTAGTATTATTGCTTATCTAAATTCATAGTACTTTATCTAAATTAGTAGTACTTTTGGTTTGTTTATTTTAAAAAGAGAGGAGTATTACTACATGGTACTCTCTCCACTATTGAGTAATGAGGTTTGTAATAACATTTAGTTAAATTTTTAAAATTCCATCTTAATATTAGAACAAGTTTCTAAAATTTACTAAGCTTATGATATTATGAGAGTACTTTTCAAGACAATTTCATGCTTAAAGTGTTTGTTTTTCTGTTTGTAAACTAGCATTTGATAAGTTTTTTTTTTCTGTTTATAAATTAACCATTCAAGTTTGACCAAATGTTGTGCTAAATCTCAAATATTTATGACCGGAAAATAGATAATTTATGTTCAATGATTTGACATAAAACAAGCACAGCAGATCAATGCATAGTAATGATACATAAATCATTGAAGCATTCCATCACAACAGCAAGCACAAATCGACCTTCGTATATATAATTTGCACTAATGTAACATGGAAATTGACTTTCGTATTTCATAGCAATGCGTGTGTTTCTCACTACTTGTACAATTGTACACATGTGTATATATATCTACATGATACATGTTGACGCAACTCGTGTAAACACAAACAAGACGGCGACAACGGTCACAGTATTTTCCATCAATCGTGCTGGGTTGCTATGATGAGATTGTCGTACGAGACGCCATCTCAGGCCGATGTTAGGCCTTCAGGAAGAGAGAGGCCTTCCTCTCCATCTCCAGATAGAAACTTGCGGCATGCGTGGAAGACCGCGGAGTGGAACCCCGAAGGATTATCTATGAACACAAAATGTCCTCCCTGCATAATAAACCATCGAGTTCACAAATGTCAGCAATGTTATTGTATAAGCTCTGTTATATATGTATTGTCAGTGAAAAAAAAAAACTTGCCTGTGGAACTCTGATGATCTCACAGGGGACTTTCATTTCTTTCCGTGCTTGCTGTGCACCTTGGTAATTCATCCAATCTTGTTGGCCATATATGAAAGTAGTTGGCACTTTCCAATCGGATGCACTGTTACAAGTTTTAGGGCAGTGAGACAGTGAGAAGAATGGTATGACTAAAAACAAGAGCACCATGAAAAATCACAAAAGGAAAATGAGTCAGCTAATAATCGTATATCCGTTGCGTAAAAAAAAATAATCGTATATCCTGGCATAAAAGGGGGGGGGGGGGGGGGAAAGAAGCTAACTGAACAGATGCGAGAATGTGATGTTCCCTTTTCTTTTTGCGAAGCCATGCTTGTATGTTCAAGGTAATAAAGTATCAACAAAGGAGGTCACTACATGGAGAAAGTATGAACTGTAGAATTGTAGATTACCCTTAAAGGAAGGAGGACCAAAATCTCAGAATAAAATCAAAAAAAAAAAATGTTATCTGAACTACTGTGTCAATAAGTATCAAGGAGGTCATCACACAATTAGTGTGTGAACACAACTAACTATTGTGCATATGCTCTCAAGATCACCAGGGTGCTCATAACTCCTACATTTAGTTAATACGAAGAAAACTGACCTTTGCAGAAGAGGTTTCCTCGCGAATGCCCCAAAGGAAAATATATGTTTTAAGCACAACTCTCCACTAGCTTTGGCAGCCAAAGTATGGTAAATGTAATCTTCAAAACAAAGCAACGGTAAGGTTCTGTTGCATGGGTAATTTGACACATTGAATGTACTAGATTGGCGTAACAAAATTACCTGTCAGTAATGTGGATTCCTGTTCTGTTAGTAATTCACCTGTTGAATGTGAGCCAAATCTGGCACTGGTATATCTCTGAACTAAGCCTGGTCCCCAAGGACCCAATCCTCTGTTCAGCAAAGCAAATACAGTATATATCAGGATAAAATTACAAACTTGGAAATATGAGTAATGAAGTGCAAGAAGTTGCTTTACCTCACTATTCTTTGAGGAGTAAAATTGGACTCCCATAGATGATTCACTAGCATGCCTTTCCATGTAGCTCGGAACTTGGTTAACCACTCAGAGCTATGCTCTGTTTCTGATGAAAAGCCAGCAGGGCCGACCAAGATCAAGTGTTGGACGTGCTCAGGATGCTGAAATAGGATTTCAGTTTCAGTACTATCATGAGCACCAATGAAGAAGCTAATTCTGTATTTTTTTATGAACATACCTGTAAAGCGTACTTTGCCGCAACATATCCTCCAAAAGAGTGACCGAGCAATATAAAATTACTGAGATTCTTTGCTTTGCGCCATTCCTCAAAGGAATCTATGAACCATGCCTCAGTTTCTGCTCACAAAATGAACCAACAGAAAGGAAAAAGGGAACAGGTTACTTCACTGTTTAATATAAGCATGTGCCAAACAGAATTACTGAACATGCATGTGGTTTTGTTTTAGTACTTGTTACAAAGCCAACTACAGTTTTACAGAAAATGGTGCCCTAATATTTTTCACCATAAACTAGGGCCCATGCCATGCTCACCAAATGGAAATGAAAGCAAATGGCCACAAAGGGTTATCAGAAACATAAGAGTGTTCTGACAAAATTGTTCAAAGATGCACAACAAATAGATTATCTGAATCTAACCTTCAGTACTTTTACAAGTGAAGTCAGGTCTACTTGATCCACCCCAACTGCAAAGGAAGCAAAAAAAATCAATTTTATGCAACATCACACAATGTGAAATAACTAAGAAAAGCAGTATAGAGCATTATTGAACATGAGTACAACATTTTTTGCAACAATATACATCAGACAAGCACTTCTAGGTATCATCACACTAATTTTTACTAACTTGGAGATGAGGAATAAGGATTTTTCCTGTGAATGAAGTACTGCATTTAGCTCTCACAAAATAGATGAAACGAAGATGAGAAAATAGAGGCAACCGATTCCCGTATAAAAATACCACAACTTGTGATGAAATGTTTCGGATATATATATATATATATATATATATAAACTGAACCCTTAGATCAATGCATGCACCACTTTTCCTTTCTCTAATGTCAGTATAGGTACACAAATACTTTGTGCACAAAAAAAATCTATGTATCCTTTTAGTTCAACAAGCTGTTCATAGGACTATTTTGATAATTGAGAAACAATGAGCAAAGTAATCGAGATACTGAGTGACAATATAGAGGAATACAAGACAAAGAGTCCCTTTATTTCCCTCAAAACTTACCCAAGCTGATCAATGGCAATCACCCTGAAACGGCTTGCAAGGGCATCAAAGTTTCGAAAGAAGAAACCCTGTGAAGCACCATACCCATGGACCATGACAAGGGTGGGAACATTTTCTTCGCTATCAAATGTTACAGTATTGATGAATCTTGGCTCATCACTTGATGATCTAAACCATCTAACTTTTGATCCGGGTGGAGAGGAGCCAATGTTAACTTGTTCTTGGACATAGCCAGTTCTGTAAAGAGATATAAAAAGTGCATCACCAATTAGAAAATTGCAAAGAGCCTCAGATATATCTAGAGCAAAATGAAGAAAGAACTGAAGTATATTTGTTAACAATATAGCTGAGCATAAAACCAGGAAGAAACACCACACCAACAATTAATACAACCTTAGGAGGTTGTATCTTGTAACTAACACAAACCATTAGACCATTAGGTTGTTCAGGAGTGGATGTCACAAGTTTATAAATGCCTCCTTACATGAGCAGAAACAGAAAAATATATTGGCACTCCCGTGTAGTTGAGAGCAAAAACGGATTCTTAAATATTACAGAATGTAGAAAGATCAATGTATATCAAATATGACGACCCACTTGTTTTCCGGTGAATTTGTTCATTGGTACGAAAAAGAAAAATCTTTAACATTGTGCTACACTGCTACTGTGTGTGAGCTCAAAGAGGGAGCAGATTGCCACCAGCTAAAACAGTCTCTTCCATACATCTAAATCCACTAAACAAACTCCACCCTTTTGTGATGCGGCGAAGTAATAAACATTCTGTTTCCCATCACAACTTACGCTTAACAAGTAGTACAATTCAGATAAACAGCTCGAGAATGAAACAGTAGCTAACAATACGTGCTTAATTTAATTATGACACAAACAGGCAGAGCTGCCACACAGCTCGACCAGTGTGCAGTAAAACTCATATCGAGAGGGGGGGTGGGGGGTGAACAGCCGTTGTACAGTCCCAATACCCCTCCTTTGAGCTAGACTGCAATGCGAACATCTCATTACAAATCCAGTGCCTACCCAAAACCCAATCCCAATCCCAAAGTAACACCACGATTAAGCAATTCGCTGTCCTGGTGGTCAGCATCTCGGCTTTACGAGCGGGCACGGACTTGTCGACAGTCCATGAAATTGAATTAATCGGAGGAAAGGGGAACCAAAATTGGGGGCGAAGGGAAAGCGATACTTGACTATGGAGAGGAGCCGCTTCTCGGCGGCGATGATGCGGTCGGTGGAGGTCGGGATCCAGCGCAGCGCGGACGGCCACGCCCTCCCCCACCTCGACCCCGCCGCGGGCGCCGCCGTCGCCGTCGCCTCCGCTGCCGCGGCGGCCGTGGACATCCCCTCCGCCGCCATCCTCGTCGTCGTCGTCACCGTCACGGCGGCGGCGGCGGCACGGCGCATGCGATCCTCGAATCCCCCTCCCTCCTCGGCCTGTCACTCTCGTCGCTTCTTCTTCTCGGCGGAGTTCTTGGTGGCTTTGCCGGCGGCGGAATCGAGCCAGCCGCGGGCGAGTTTTTATGGGGAAAAAAAAGGAAAAAAAAGCACGCGGCTCCGAGCCGGCGAGCCGAGCCGAGCCGAGCCGTGGTTACGTAATGGCTTGCGTTTGCGTGCGCGCGAGAGCGAGAGATGGTTGGGGCGCAAGCAACGCAACGACGCGGCGGCCGAGGAGGCTTTTGACCTCACAACTCACCTGACCTGACCAGAGCGGCGCGGCTTCTGCGAGACTGCGGCAAAGGCGTGGTCGCCTCGTCTCGGCTCGGCGAATCAGCGATGGCAACGTGGCGGTGGTTTGGCTCAGCAGGCCGCGTGCACGGCCCATACAGACAAGCAGCAATTCGGTACAGGGCGTCGTAGTCGTACCAATCTGTTTCTGTTACGAAAAACGTTCAGTTTTGGTCCCTTTTTAACTAATATAGGTCGAGTTCTATTCGTGCCTTTAAACTGCACAAAAACGAGATATAGTATATCCTTTTTAATTTGTAAGTAAAACGAGCGTAAAATCGAGTCACGGTCTCGTTGCTGCCAAATCCTTGCCGGAGCCCCAATTACCTCGATCCCAACCCCTCCGCCTCTTCAGCGATGGCGCGGAGGAAGTTCAGGGTTTACAATTCCGGTTTACAATTTTGGTTTACTACTAAATTTTGAGCCCCATCGGTATCACGGTTTTCGATAAATTTTGATCGGTTTTCGATAAATTTTGAGTGAATTTCAACCAAATCTACTGTTTAACCTTCAAAATTCCAATGGAAACTTAATTCCGAGCCGTGTCGAAACATCTAAATTTTGTGGAATTTGATCGATTTTCATCGGAATTGTGAACCCTGAGGAAGATGAGACGATTTGACGGCAACCGCTTGATCTAGGCGCTGCCTTTGACCAGCCAACATGGTCGACAACGTTGGAGATGCGGGCAGTCTAGGCACCAGGGAGGATAAACTGAGGGATATTCAGTATACCTTTTCCTTTCTTGTTAAGTGCTATCCCGTATCACTTCCGGCCCAATAGTGCAGATGGGCCAGCCTAGTGGGCCTTGTTTGGATTGGACGAAAAGTGACGGCCCATCCACCCATGTGGGCCAGTATTTTAGCCCCATCCATAAGAGGCCTGATTAGTACGGAGGCTCAAGTAAGGACCCAACTCAAAAGGGCAGAGAAGGTTCCATTCCATTCCCATTCCTATCCCGAAAGCTCCCAAACCCTAGCCGGCGAGCGACACCGCCGGGCGCGCGAGGCGGCGGCTCACGAGCAGCGCCACCGAGGGCGCGAGCGGCCGGCCGGCCGGACGCCGGGGAGAGTGCCGGTGAGTTCGCGTCTCCCCGCAGCGGCAGCCAGCGAGACGCGGAGCGGCACGAAGGTATGCGAGTAACCAACTATAATCACTAATCCCCATTTCTGTTCTTGCGGCTGCTATGGCCTGGAATGTTGGGGGTGCTTAGTATACCTAAGTGGAAATGTTCGCTGCTGCATCTTCGCGTGCTAATCCGATCCGATGGATACATCTGTCTTGTGTACTGGCGTGATTGGGATCATGGACACGGCCCATGGTCGAGTCTTGGTCCATTGCTGTTAGTCTGCTCTGAATTTCAATGTGGAACATGTTTCATACTGGTCTGCAAGGATGGTGTAGTCTCGATCACTGAAACAGCGAGCCAATTTGTTCTGGCACAGTAGTTTCTGTAGTGATGTTCACAATGGTTGACTCGGCGGGCAGTGAGGTTCTACAAACCAATTTGGGATTGAATTCATTCTGTGGACATAGTTGGGTTCCAATTTTCTGCTTGGTTTGTTTACTATTGAGTATTGACAATGCGCGCTTGCGGGGAGCTCCCACGTCTACAGTGTTGTGTGCATTGCATATTTCCATCAGGCGGATTCCTATTTTGTTGTTATTATTATGTTCCAATAATGTATGATGGTTTGATCAGTTGACATCTGCTTGTCTGATTGTGGGTAAGCTGACTATTTGCAATGAGCCTTGCAGTTGTTTTTTTCACGGGGAAAATGGCTGGGTAGATGTATTGCAGCCTTTTGGCATTTTTTTTGTTTGGATCAAAGATCGATCAACAGATCGGTGCAGCTTTTTAAGCTGAAAGCCCATGAGAACAGAGTCTCATACTTGCATATAAATGGGCTGCACAGATTGATTCTTGTGTTGCTGGATCTTGCAATATGTGTTGCTTACCATGTTTTTGCTGCTTTGTCCTTGAGTTTATGAGGAGTGTTGATTGGGGTTTCCTTTTGTTAAGAACTGCAGTTGAGTGGTCATGAATTGGAGTATGAACCTATAGGTTTCTCACTTCTGATGTTCCCATGTTTTGTACTGTATACTTACTATAGTTCATTTATGCTATTGTTTTGAACATATTTGAAAGTATGTAAACCAAATCCATAAGTCAAAGTTGAAATTTCTCTTGGAAAGACTTCCAGGAAAACATTGGTAGAACTGAAGAATAGACAGATATGGCTTCTGGTGGCATGAAGGACTTTTACCGGCAGAAGAAGAAAGGAGGTCCCACCAAAGCATCGTCATCTTCCAAGAAGAAAACACAGCATTACACTGGAGGGGCCTCTGTTGGGGCCTCAGACACTGCTCAGACATCAGCACTAATTTCTCATGGTAACCTAGATCTTAAAGGTACTTACTGTGGTATTCATAATTCAGAATAACCAAGTTTTTAGAGATCCCAAGTTTTTTTTTTTCATCATGATGGTCCATGCAGATGATTTCAGTGAGCAAGAGGAGCAGTTGCGACTGTTTGATATGGACATGAAGTTTGGCCCTTGCATTGGTGTTACTCGTCTTCAGCGTTGGGAACGTGCTTCTGCCATGGGTCTTCACCCACCACCTCATCTCAGGGATCTCTTACTGAACAATACTCATGCAGGCAATCACAATAACAATGGTCCCTCCCTTGAGTGCCTCTGGGAGGGCAAAGTCTAGAACAAACAAATAGTCTGTACTACTGTAAATCCTGCACTGTTCATAGCTACTCGCTATGCCTAGCCCTTCAAACCCCACCCCAACTGATGGATGAATCCCTGTATTTCTTCTTAGTCGAGGGCTTTGGGCTCAGTCAATGACCTTGTGTTGTCGCAATCCTTTGTTTCTGCTACGTTTTCTGACAATACTGCAGTGTTTCTTCAGTTTGTTCTTAATCCTAAGCTGTTACTAGTAAAAATAAGGAGAATGAGCTGGCAGTGTATCTCCAGTTTGCCCCAAATCCAATGTTTGCCAAAAGGATAATGTAACTGCTGGTGATTGATGCGAGAAAAAGGAAATATGGAAATAGCCAATTAAGTTACTTCCTCCGGGTCACAATGTAATCTATCTAGATTTATTAACATCGATATGAATGTGAGAAATACTAGAATGACTTACATTGTGAAACAGAGGGAGTATCTAGGAAGAAACCAGACTACTGCTATTAATCACTGTGGTCTCTTAAGAAAATTTGTCAGTGTACATTAGCCTTGAAAGGAGCATATGGTACTTGATTCATCATATCGTGGATGCTTGCTTGGTTGGAGCATGCAAAAAACGAAGCACCCAACTGTTAGGCGATCTTTCATGGTCACTGTGTTTGCCTGTGCTTTTTTTGTGCTTTATTTCAAAACTTGAATAGCTGCGTCCTGTATCTGTTATCGTCAATGGCGTCAAGCTAATCTCTCAGCCACTTGTCAACACAGGGTGTGTTTAGTTCACGCCAAAATTGAAAATTTGGTTGAAATTGGAACGATGTGACGGAAAAGTTAAAAGTTTGTATGTGTAGAAAAAATTTGATGTGATGGAAAACTTGGAAGTTTGAAGAAAAAATTTGGAACTAATCTCGGCCACAATGATAAGCTTCTACAATGGCTTGTGCTCATTTACTCTTTTAAGGCCGGCGCCTCAGGCGAGCAACGGCGCTGTGCCCTCTGGTTTTTGCGGAATTCGATCTAAGTCCCACGTGAACAGTACCGTGAACAGTACCTGTGACTCTGTGAGATGATATTTTACGTGGAGGCCTTTAGAAAATCCGTATATTCCACGCAAAGGATAGAAAAATCGCGGATTAGTAATATATCAAAGCTTGTGCTCTCAGCCACTTGTTAACTCGAATGCTTGTTTTTTTTGTAAGCTTTCCATGGTTTCATATTCAGAGATGCAGCCGTGCATTTTCAGGGTTTGCTAGGCTCTTATGCTGGAAGATACCACGCCTCAAAGTATTGTCTTTTCTCCTGAGGCATGGATGATTAATTGTTGATCTTTTTTAATAAACAAAACGGTTTACATTTTCGGCCTCAATTGTTGACATATAACCAAATAATGGAGAATTATTAATAAATGTGTTAACATCTTGTATGAACAACGTTAACCTGGCCATCATGACGATCATAGCGATAGCTAGGGAGTTGTAGACTTGTAGTACGACCGGTGGTGACGAGGTCTATGGATTGCAAGTTGAATGCGGCAGTTTAGCTAGGCTTCCTATGCAGGAAGACACTATGCCTCGCCGATCCATGGCTTGGCAGAGAAGCCCTGTCGACTGGCTCAAGCAATGGGCTAGACCTAGAAGGATTAGGTAGGTCTAGGGTGTATGGTAGCATGGAGTTTTAGTTGGGTCGGTCGACTCACCCCTGTCCAACGGAGGAATCCACCATTAACGGGTACATCATCAGTTACTGAAAGAATAACTAACGCTAAATGCGAGCTTATATGTTCCACCTCAAGAAGCTTAAGTGGATAGACTTTATTACATGGACTTCAACCCGAGCCGCTAAATGGGATGTGAGTATGTTCCACCTCAGGAAACTTGAGTGGATAGGCTTCATTGCATGGATCTTCAAGATAAGCACACACATTACATCATAAGAAAGCTAACCAATTAAGCTACGTTTACTTTGTCCGAATAGGTATATTTAAGCGTGCGTACCAAAGTAGTAGTAAACACTGATCAAGAACGACATCGTTTGTGGTGCTCGCGCGCTTAGCCCCATCCGCCGGCGGCCGCCGCCGCCGACGTCGGAGTCGTCCTGCGACGGTCCTACATGCCGTGCGGCCGCCGGTTTTCATGACCGTTCACTAATTGCGTCGTCGTCGTCGCCGGCTCCAGTACTCCAGCTAGCAGCACGAGGTCGACCGAGAGTCCGCCGCCGAGCCGTCCAACGACGTCGTCGATCGATCGGTGTGCACGGCCCCGGACCACCGGTTGGCCGCGGCCGGAAGGGCTGCAGAACAACCGTGTCCACCCGTTGCAACAGTGACGTACGTACGGCGACGGCGACGGCGATCGATCGAGACGCAAGGTTGGTCGTACGCCATGACGAGACGACGATTGCTAGCTAGCTAGAGCTACCAGCTAGCCGATCGATCGATCTCCTAGCTCATCGGAACATGCATACACAGCCGTGTGGGAAGCGACGACGGTGTTGTCTCCTTCACATACATCTATATGAGTTACAAGGAAAAATGCCCGTGCACAGTGCATTGCAACAGGTGAAGGCTATTTTAATTTTACGGGAATGTTAGGGGACGGGATAGCTCCTCCTCCACAACGCAATTCTTATCCATACACGCACCAGGCCTGCTCACTCGCCGCTGTCGCCGTCTCCCGCTGCTGCCGCGTCCGTCCCCCGTCGCCGCCGTAACCATCCTCGTCTACAAGGGACGGCTGCAGGGGGCCGACCGCGTGTGTTGGGGTGCTCCTCCCCCAACGGAATGCTCAGCTATATCTAGTAAGAATCACCTGATACCTGGTAGGTATCATCTGATACCTCGCAAGTATCACGCGAAACATGGTAGAAATCGTCTGATACCTGACAAGTATCACATGATACATCGCGAGTATCACGTGATACGTGGTAGAAATCGTCTGATACATAACAGGTATCGCATGATACATCGCGAGATATCACGCGATACGTGGTAAAAATCGCATGATACCTGATAAGTATCACATGATATTTGCAAGTATCACCTGAAACGTGTGTAGAATCGTCTGGTACCTGATAGGTATCACACCTGATACCTACTCGGAATCATCCCGTTCAAAAACGGGATTCCGTTATATAGCAGCCTCCTAATTTTATTGTTGTTATATGGTCTCGTTAAGGTAAAATTCATTGTGGGAATTCACTTGGATATATATATTTTAATTTTTAAAAAATCATAAGCTGTAATTAGAAGTCCGATCGTCTTAAGTTAGCATGTGAGCTTTTTATAAAGGGAATTCTTATACAACTCTTTCTATATTTTCAAAAGTGAACGAACTTAAAAACCATCTCAAATACGGATATATATTTCTAAAACGATCGAACTTAAAAATTGATTCATAGACGAATGACTTACTAAAGTACCAATAAAAACATTTTCAATTTTTATAATAGTAGAGATTTTAGAGCTTCTGATAAGTTTTGTACTGATTTTTTTAGCGTAAATTTGATATGTCTCGGTACTAAAAGTAGTGAATTTATATTAAAAGTTTTGATATCTTTTTGTAAGGACCGATATGATCAACCGATCGATCGATTCCGACGGCTCTCCAACTTTTTCGATCTACCTGATCGTCTGTGATCGAGACGGTCTCGCATACGCCAAATTATTCAAGTCCACACTATTCATTCATGGTCCCCAAGTTAACTAGAGGCTAAAACGTACGTTACTTCGGATCAAGGAACGGAGAATGTGAGGGCCATAGCTCGTCCTACATATATATACATAGTACTTGTACTTGATAACTTCAAGTTTAACAGCTCCTGTTATAAGTAATTAAGTTCTTCGTAACGAAAATCTGGAACTAGCATAACGCCACAACTAGTGGTAGTTAAAATGGATGTATTCTGTTGGCGTAATTGAAATAATAGGTGTAATTGGTTGAGATGAGAAAATAGATGAAGAAATTAAATGAGATATATATATATGATTGTGATTGGTTGAGAGAAGGGGTATATGTCAGATGTTGCCATATATGTTTTGAGACAATATGTAATCAATAAAAATAGCTAGTATATTTTAATACGGATGGAGTACTACATGTGTCTCTTGAGGTTAACCAATATATCGCCATAACACAGGTTTGTTGTATATATACTCCCTCCATTCTAAATTAATTTACATATAGGTTTTTTAGGTTATTTTTAAATGATCTACATATTTGTGTTCATTCATTACATATTTGTATTCATTCATTAAGTTTATTCGTTATTTATGCATTGGAGTAAATGGACATTGATGCATGCATCACACAAGTATTTATAACCCACATGCAATATCTTGAGTTGTTATTGGCCAGGAAATAGTGGAGATGGTGCATGTATCGAGTTTGTTGCTAGAGTAAATATAGTATGAGAGATTTATTAGCTTTTCTTGGTATTAATGTACCTATGAAATATAGAGTATGAGTGCAAAATCTGCTAGCCAAAACGCAAGGCCCGTAGGTATGGTAGCAGAAGAACATATGCGGTTGTAACTAAAATGGCTGTACTCTACTATCTTTGGTGCACAAAGATCTAGTCGCGGTTGATCCTATTAATTGGTGGTCCTAGGATGACGATCGATATGCTTATCTATATATGTGTTTCAATTCACAATACTAAATAAATGATTTTTCTAGACAAACAAACCAGTAGATTTCAGACGGACCATAAGTGATCACGTCTGAAAAAACCGATCTCCCGAAGACCAGTTCACAAACCGCACGCGAATATTGATTCGTGCACGTACGCGAAAAATGGTGATATTTTAGATAGACGGGCCACCCAACTGTACGCGGAAACGCCTTTCGGCCGTCTGGAAAAACCTTCTCTCTACTAGTGTAGGTCATCATGAGATCATGTCGGAATTAACGAAGAGGCTTATTAATGATTAGGAAATAATTTATATGTAGAACTTTTATACATAGTTTTAGCGATTTTAAAGTAAACAGAGAAAAACTTAAAATACAAAATTTTGCTTATGATGGGGTAGTCAGTAGTCACTCGATCGGAGCTAATTAATTTGGCGCGTCTCCTTGGTCACACACTTGAATTTCAAACCTCTCACTCTCTGGTCCTATATTTGCTTAGTACAGTATTTGTTAGCTACATTAATTATTGGCCGCATGTACGACCTCTGGAGTCTGGTGACTGGTGTAACATCGATCGATCGCTATCTAGTCCAAAGTAGCATAATTAGCAAGAGGCCATGAATGCATATATAGCTGATGGCTCCATCTAAAAATGACAATATGCATGTACTTTCCACTGCAGAGTATGAAGGCGATCAGAACTACTGGATGCCGTTTTTGGCCCGGTTCAGACGTACAGTACGACGTCTATCTCACTCTATGAAGCAGCTATAGCTGATATTAATCAATTATATTAATTAATCCATCCAGGGCACAGAAACGCAAAGTGATCGAGACACTAAAAACCATCTTTACTTGATTGGCAAAAAACAACATTAGAACTGGGACTAAACATTTTTTTTCCTGGTTATAAAGCCAACACCACTTTTATGATCTTTAATCCCAATCGGTGTTAAAATCATTTTTAGTCCCGGTTCAAAAAGCGTATGTCCCATTACTATCTTTAGTCCCGGTTGGTATTACCAACCAGGACTAAAATTCAACACTTCGTATATAATTCATCGTACTTATTCTCTCTCTTCCTCGATAGCAAACACTCCCTCCTCCCTTTCCTCCTCTCTCCACTCTCTCTTTCCTCTCTTATCCTCTCCTTCACTTTTTCTTGCAACAGCAGAGGGAGCGAGCGAGCGGCGGTGGCGGCAGCCCCACGACGACGCGGCGGTGGAGGGAGGTGGCGCGAGAAGATGGGGTCCCGGTTGATTTAAGTGTTAGATTTGGTTGATTTATCTATGAATTTGTTGATTTGTGATGTTTTGGATTTGTAAATTTGTGATGTGAATGTGACTATGAATGTGGATGATTTTTGTGACTGTGGATGATTTTGTGATGTTTATGTGAATGTTGATGACTCTATTGTGGAGTTTGGTAAGAAATCAATATGCAAACAACAAAAAAAAAACAATGAAAAAAAGGGACTAAAGATGATAGCTCCTGCCACGTGGCGCTACCATCAACACCGACCGGGAATGGATCTTTAGTCCTGATTATTTCAACCGGGACTAAAGATGGATATTTTTAGTCTTGAATTTTCGGTCCCGGTTGTGTACCCGAGATTAAGGGGTTATGAATCGGGAGCGGAGATGGGTTTTCCAGCAGTGAGGGGACGCTTCTTTTGAGGAAAGATTAATATTGACTTTCCCCTTTTACATCCAGTGTTTGTCAAAATGATAACGTAACAGCTTGTGATTGGTGCAAGGAAACAAAACAGCCAATAAAGTTAGGAGATGAATAATGCAGTTAGTTTTGTCGGTAGAAATCAGACGACTGCTCTTAATTATTGTGGTCCGTGAAAACAGTTTGTTAGTACAGTACATAGTACACCTTAGCCTTGAAAAGAGCATATAGTACTTGATTCTTCAAAATTGGAGCATGAAAAAAAAATGATGGTTACTGTGAAAATTGAAGTACCTAACTATCGGGCGATCTTTCATTAATTGTTACTGTGTCCGCATGTTCTCATCCAATACGTGATTAGCTTCGCATAGTATCTCTTTTTGTCGATGGCATGTCTAGGCTTTCAGCGACACTTACCCGTTAGTCGTTTCGTCTTAAAATATAATAATTTAAACTATTCTTAATAATAAAAGGTATCATTTTTGTGTTTTCAAGAGTATCACATAGGTAACCAGGTATTTAGGCTACGTTTATTTATTATTTTTTCTTTTTTCCAACTTTTGCCTCTGCTACAAACTGAATTAGAGGGGATTATTGATATGCGATCTTATGATATCTTGTATGAAAAATCCGTCGATTATATCGATATATCCTGGCGATAGGGAGCTAGGACAGTACAGTCGATAGATGAGGTCTGTGTGGTTGCAAGCTCCTTCATTTTGTTTGCTAACCGAACATGCGGTTTGCCGGCCATCGATCTTGGCTCTGTACACTGGGAGACACTATGCCTCGCCGGTCATTGCCTTGACGGCGATGCCCTAGTGAGCGGCTGAAGCAGTTGCTATTGATTATTGTCGCGTGTTTGTTCACTTGCACTTATATACTCCCTCCGTCTCTAAATATTTGACGCCGTTAACTTTTTTAAATGTATTCGTTTTATTAAAAACTCTTGTGAAATATGTAAAACTAAAACTATATGTACACATAAAAATATATTTAATAATGAATCAAATGATAGATAAATACTCAAATTAATAATTACTTAAATTTTTTGAATATTTTAAAAAATCAACGCCGTTCAAGGGACGGATCGAGGGAGTATATATCAAGATTATCAAAATTGTACCATATTGACAGTGATCTGTTAACATGTCTTCTCTCTCCCGCGTGGTGACACGTACCGTTTGTCTATCTGTTCTGTCGTAGTACTATATATGCCGTCGATTTTCATGACACCACGATCATCCCGTCATCGTCGTCGTTGCTGGCTCCAGTAGTACGGCATCGAGACCCTGGCCGCCGGCCGTACAACGACGTCTGTGGGTATAGTTAATTTACTGTATGACAAATGATTGTGAATTATAAAATTATAGCTCCAAAATCAGCAGACAATCTTTATCGATCCAATATTGATCCACTCCCATTCAAGTAGCTAGATCCTTGGTTGCCAATATGTAAGGGCCTTTTTGAATTGTTTGAAAACTATAGGAATTTCGAAGGATTTTAATCCAGTGGAAAAATAATTCGATGAGAGCCATTGAAACAAATAATTGATAATCGATCCTATAAAGATTTTAGAAAAAAGTTAGCAAGAGGTCCAATCTCTTGAAAAAATTCCTTTGAATCTATCTCTCATCCGATTTCTACTTTTTCGTGTGGTTTAATCAAAAGATTATTCCTGTGTTTTCCTATATTTTACAAACCTCTGTTTTACACTTAAAATCCTCTTAAAGAATCCCCCTCCTTTTTATCCTATTCATTAGTTTTTCTCGTTCATGCAATTCAAATTAATACGACCCAACTAGTGTTGAGGGACAATGGTGCTACGCCTTACGGCCTGAAAATCATTTCGTGTGGTAGACATTGTTGTCAGTTGTCACATCAGAATTGGAAATAGGTTTTAAGAGAGTTCATTTTTATAAATTAAAACGGTTCAAAAATAATTTTAAAAACCCATGCATATGCTAGCTGATCTCCTCGTATACACGGCCATGTGTGAAGCGACGGTACGTCCTGGAGATGTACATATATATGGACCGATCGAGATGGGCACATGCATCGTTTGTGATCGAGATGGGCACGTTTTCGCTATATACTCCCTCCATTTCTAAATATGTGATTAGGAGAATAACATAACTATATATACTCCTTTCATTTCTAAATATTTAATACCGTTGATCGTTCATCTTATTCAAAAATTTTTGTGAAATATGTAAAACTATATGTATACATATAAGTATATTTAACAATAAATCAAATGATAGAAAAAATAATAATTACTTAATTTTTTCGAATAAGACGAATGATCAACCATATTTTAAAAAGTCAACGGTGTCAAATATTTAGAAACAGAGGGAATACGTGATTTGCAACTTGGCAAGTAGCCAACTAGTGAATATGGAGTATATATCAGGCTACATCCTTATTACGTACGCATTGCTAATTATTAAGCTGCGTGATGCCGTATATATGCCCCGGCAGGCGTCGATGTCTCGACGACGACCACCGGCGTAGCTGTACGTACTCTCTCCGTTTTATAATGTACTCCCTCCGTTTTATAATGTAAGATTTTCTAGCATTGCTCATATTTATATATATGTTAATAAATCTAGACACACAAATATATTTAGATTCATTAACATCTATATAAATATAGGCAATGCTAGAAAGACTTATATTATAAAACGGAGGAAATAAGTCATTATAGCATTGCCTACGATATGTCTATGTTTATTAACATTGATACGAATGTAGGCAATGCTACAATGACTTACATTATGAAACGGAGGAAGTAGTATATATGGGTATCGATCTGTGGCTGTGATGTGCGCTCCGCTTGAGGACGTGTGTGATCCATCGATCATTCCATGGAAACCAAACACATCAAATTGATATCAATCCACAGGTGCTAAAATGTACATTTAGGGATTAATTAATTGGCTTGTGTTGATCGATCGATATGCCTAAGACGAGAATGATTTTATCCAGCTAGGTCCCTAGCTAGTAGATTTTTTTTTTTTACCATCTACCGACCGAAACGGTGTTACTATATCACGGTCGATAGTTGAGATTCAAACCGCCGATCTCGGTGGGCAAGTGCGAGCACTGCTAGCCAACACAGGTTATATGCAAAAGTTACATATACATTAGAAATCTATAATCGCAATACAATTATACTATAATTATATTAATTATAAGTTGCATTTGGAAGAGGTTATGGATACATCTTTTTTTTTTTTGGAAAGTTGAATATGTATGTACTCCTCTACCGAAATATTATGCTACCAGTAATATCTAGTCGCGGGCGTCCGCATGGTGTTTGTCTATCCGTCCCATCATGTGGGTCGTAGTACTATGCGCGCCTTGTCGTCGATTCTCATGACACTGATCATCTCGTCGTCGTTGTTGCTGACTCCGGCCAACAGTACGACATCTATACCCCGGCCGCTGGCCGTACGTACAATGACGTCTGCAGTACGTCTACGGGTATAGCGCTCCTCGATAATATATAGGTTGTAGGACTAGATTCATTGCAATACCACAAACAATGGGGCGTCTGCCTGACCATCGACTTTGTCCTGCTTTTCTAAACTTATGTGCACCATGGTTAGGATTGGAAACTATACCAATAGTAGCTCGGCATCGGGAATCTATGAGTTTTTCAACACTCGATGTTAGCCGCACAAGACATTGTGGGGATGGCTCCTTAATTATTTTAGCATAAGTTCATGCGGCCCGAGCCACCCTCTTCCTCACAGGTGGCTAAAACTTCATCCAATGCTAATCAACCCAATGATTATACCAGGGTTCCTTCTCCCAAAAAAAAACCTAGATGCTAACACACTCCAAAAACAGGTGGCTATGATTAAACCTCCATTCTTACAAGAAAAAAAAATACTATAATTCATATTTTGAACATGCATGGATACAACATCTATAGGATAACTTCCATCGTGAGTGTCTTTCTGACTTCCGTGTGATATCCGCGAGCTCTCTCCACCCGTAACTCAATATGGAAATCCGTGGGTTATGTCAAGTTAGCTGTAGGTTGTGTCATATCAATGATTTCTATGGAAGGCGGTAAGATAATATCTTGGGCAGTTATGTGTTGACGATCCCTGGCTACAATCCCAGAAACATCATAAATAGTACCTACGACTCCTACTTTGACCACTTCGCATATTGGCTTTATATTATCTACGACGTCAACCATAAATTTGATTACATCGCGTTCAGTTCGAGCTAGGCGGTGAAAAGTTTTATAAGCAATAGTACGAACTCTCGTTCTTTTACCACCGATCATGCGAAAATTTACCAATTTCTTAATCAATACCTTTTGCTCACCATCAAAGTCCCCCATATAGCTGAGAATTTCCAAGCAATTGGAAATCGATGACGAAAGTGGCGAAAGGTGGCGGTACACAATAGCCGAGAGGCTGTGGAGGTCCCATCTCCCAGTGGGACGTGAGATTTGGAGGCAGAGGAGGTAGTTTTAACGCTGCAATAGTGTGATTCCTTTGAAATAGGTAGTCAAGACCTAGTAGGTCCTCAAATTGAAACACTTCTTTAACCTTACATGGATTTATTCCAAGAACCAACTCAACTAGCTTCCAAGAGAAGTTTGGATCATTCGATCCCTCGAATGTACTGAACCCATTAACACGAATGACGGTGATTTATAAAATTAAATTATAGCTCCAAAATCAGCAGGCAATCTTTAACGATCCAATTGATCCTCTCCCATTCAACTAGCTAGATCTTTGGCTGCTAATATCTAAGGGTTCCTTTGATTTGTAGGAAAAATGTAGAAATTTTAAAGGATTTTAATCCTATGAAAAAAAATCCTACGAGAGAGCCTTTGAAATAAATAATTGAATTGTATCCTATGCATTAAAATTCCTATGGAATGGATAATCATATAAAGAGTTTGGAGAAAAGTTAGCAAGATGTCCAACCAACCTATTGGAAAAATTCTTTTCAATCTATCTCTTTCGTTCGATTCCTACTTTTTCCTATGGTTCAATCATACATTATTCCTGTGTTTTTCCTATAGTTTACAATTATCTATTGTACACTTATATTCATGTCATAATTCTTTGTTTTTATCTATTCGTCTTTTATTTTTAATTCTGCGATCCAAAAGGGCCCAACTAGTGTTGAGGGATAATGATACTATGCCTTACGGCGTGAAAAACATTTCTTATGGTACACAATATCGTCACGTCAGAATTGAAAATAGGTTTTATGAGGGTTTATTTCTAAAATTAAAAACGTTTCAAAAATAATTTTTAAAAAATACATGCTAGCTGATCTCCTAGTTGGGATATACCCAACGTACGTGTAAAAGAAGAGATTTGGAGGAAGAGACTCCCTCTATACCTCTAAATGTCTTTTAAGATAAAATTGTGAGCGTGTACATGTTAAGGATATATAAAACACAGGATCTCATAGTTGAAAACCACACACCTCTGTAACCACTGGTGCATCTCATACATGGTCGTGTGTGAGCCTGTGAGGCGATGGTGTTGCCTCCTGCAGATACATATATATGGACCGATCTCCGATCGATGCCGACGGCTCTGCAATTTTTTTTCGACCTGATCGATCGAGACGGTTTAATTTCGCAGACGCCAAATTATTCAAGTCAAGTCCACGCTATTCATGGTCCATTTAGTTATAACTAGATGCTGAAACTTAATTACTACTTCAAAGGAACAGAAAATTATGTGAGACCCATAGTTCGTCCTATATAAATTATTCAAGTCAAGTTGGTCGTATATGTGAACGAAAATCTGAAATTAGCTGTAACGTCACAAGTAGTATAGTTGTAGACCATATGTGTGGTTTCTGCTAAAATAGCAGTATTCTGTTGTCTCTTGTACACGAGGTCTAGTCTTGGTCTTAAAATATAAAACAGTCACGAGGATATTGAGAAAATTAAAGATGTGGAATAATTAAGTTAGAGATAATTGTGTGATTGGTTGAGATAAGAAAGTAAATGTTGAAAAATTTAATGAAAATAGGTGGAGAAATAGCTACATATTTAATTTTGAACAACCTTTAAACGCTACAAAGTAGTTATATTTTAAGAAGAAGAGAGTGCATTGTCTCATGCTGTTAAATCAAGCTCGTAATTTGAGTGAAAATCTAAAACTAGATAGCAATGACGCCACAGTATGTGGTTGCTGCTAAGGTGGATGAATAATGTTGTCTCTGGTGCACAAGACCAACTAGTCTTGGTCTTTAAATATATAAGTATTTATTTATAGAGTTTTCCACGAGGATTAATGTAGAGAATGTGAAATTAAATGAAAAATGGTCGTGATTGGTTTTAGATAAGAAAGTAGCAACATAGCTTCCTTACATAGCTTCCTTGATGGATTCCATCTGACGAAGAAAGAACCGTCATTGATCTATGACAAATTCGTCAAAAACTCATCGTAAACTTCGCCCTCGGCCGATCCTAACGATGACCGGAGATCTTAATCATAATATATGTTCATGGCAACAATCGGACTCGTCACGAATACTAGGGATTTGTTCGTAAGCAGTTGGGCTACCATATGGTGACAAAAAGATTCATCGTAAAATTAAAATTGATAAACATATTGCTCATGAACCCACAGGGCGAGCCGGTTCTATTTGTAGTGCAAGTGACGGGATTTCAGTACTCCTCGGTGAAAATGGCTTGTTAAGGCCTCTTTGATTCAAAGGAAATTCATAGAAATTTTAGAGAATTTCATTTCTATAGGAATTTTTTCTACAAAGTCCTTTGAATCAAAGGAATGAACCCTATGAAATCCTATGAAATTCCTATAGAATGCCTCTTCCCATACAAGTTTTGGAGGAATTTTAACAAGAGGTAGAACCTCATGGAAAAAAAAATCTTTTGAGTCTTTATCTCTCCTCAAATTTCTGTGTTTTTCCTGTGGTCCAATCAAACGATCATTTCTACGTTTTTCCTGTGTTTTGCAATCCTCTGTTTTACGCTTACATTCCTGTCAGAATCCTATGTTTTTCCTATTCCTCCGTTTTTCCATTCCTGTGATTCAAAGGGACAAAGGCCAGAACTGCTCAAGTGATACTTAGGGGTGCAAGCGGGCCGACCCGCGAGTTTAAATAAATAATGGGTTTTCACGTCGTGGTCCGGCTTGCCGCATCGAAATATACAAGTGGATCGATCTATAAACCCATTTATAAGTCAAATTCATAGTTAACCCGCTAGTCAAACCGGCGGGTTACGCATTATTTTTGTCTATAAGCGGGTTCGCGGGTAAACTCACTTGCACCCCTAGTGATATTGGATAAATTAAATGAGTCATATAATATTGTGATTACTGATTAGTTGAGGAGGAATAAATCGAAGAGAACTAGCTGTATACTAGGTAAACTTTGAACGTTATAACCAGCTATATTTTTTGGATGGGGTGCATATACTAGATCTCTGTCTCCTGCTTTTTAGTCAAGTTGTCAAGTTTTTGGGTACTGAAGCTAGCCATAACGCAACGCCACAAGTAGTAGTAGTAGAAGAACGAGATGAACCATATATATGTGATTGCTGCTAAAATGGCTGTACTCTGCTGTCACTGGTGCACAAGATCTAGTCGGCCGATCTTGTTGGTGGTCCTAGGATGACGCTCGATTGCTATTTTTCGAGAATATGCATAAGGCTCGCGTATCGTTGTATTGAGAAAGGGAAAAATCCTCAAGACAATTACAGGCGAGCCAAATAAGGAAACGAAGGAAAAGAAAAAAAACAAACAAGAGAAGACAATAGCTAGATATATATCTCGCACTACTGATTGTGCGACCTATGATTGAGCCAAGGACTAGCGGAGTAACCCGGCCTCCTGCTAGAGGGTCGCCTCCTCCCCTTCCAGCCTTGCCACGAATTGAGATCGGGTGCAGTTGCACTTGTAACTGCAAGATAAAACTGCACACAATTTTGGCCATCCATTTTTACGATCAACGGTTCAGATCGAACGCTACAGTAGTAATGGCTATATTTTTTTTTTGCTATAGTACAGTGTGCAGTACAGCATGTAATCTGAACCATCCGATTTACATCCAATGACATACACTATTACTGATCCGAATCCCCTTGCCACCTCGGCCTAGGATCTAGTCTCGTTGAGGACTCGGTGGTTCCGTTCCTTCCAAATGCTTCAAGCGGTGAGGGTGACGATCGTATCGAACCCCATGCGCGGTTCTTTTTGTTGATCTTCTTTCTATATATTGTGGCACCACCAAGTGACGAATGATCCCTGCACAGTCGGGAGCGTGTCTGGTCTTCTAATGACCTTGAGGATGAACCACCAAAGTTGGCGGGATTCGGGATAGCCGACGAGGATGTGGTCATTTGTTTCATCGCCCTGGTTAGTGGTCACAAAGAACGCATCGCTTGTTATAGTACTCCTACATGTTCCGCTCACCATGGGGTCCTCTTGAAATTAACGAACACTCGATTCATGACTTTGGTGTTCTTGCAAGAGGACACTTGCTTGAGTTTGAAACCTAGCTTGGCCCACCCTCGCCTTGTGTGTAGTAGCTTGCCGCAAAGACGTGGGTTAGCAAAATGCTAATCATATCTTACGTAATGTTAGATTTTTTTTTCCCTTTTACATGTGAACAGAGAAGGAAAAAATGATTTTCCTTTTCAGATAGTTTAGGTGCTCAAAGTTTGATTACAAACTCTCAGATCTACCTTTTTTTAAAAAAAAGTTTTCGCATTTTTAAATGAGATCGGATGGAGAAATGCACTACAAGATTTGTGCAGAGCTCAATATATATGGTCTACAAGATATTTGATGGCTTTTCCATTTGATACCATTTAGATTTTAGAGTACAAATGTTAAAAGTTTTGAGTAGGGAAGTAAA
This sequence comes from Oryza glaberrima, assembly GCF_000147395.1. NCBI lineage: Eukaryota > Viridiplantae > Streptophyta > Magnoliopsida > Poales > Poaceae > Oryza > Oryza glaberrima. Next base: position 19,110,755 of record NC_068334.1, on the reverse strand, counting down.
AAAAAAAAAAGCCTTCAGCCCACACTTATGAAGTATTTTGTAGGTGAGATGATAAGGAGATTACGTGCAGAGTGAGAGCTCCTTAATTTGAATATCCTAAATAGCGTCACGCGTAAAATCATGTGACTTGTGACTGTGTATAAATGCATACAAAATATGAAACTGAAAAGTTCATATATTGGGTTATTTTCTTGTGGCTAAAGAAATAAACAACAATTGAAAATTCATTTTATGAGTGGGTCCACCGGGGTTGTGAAATCCGCCTACGCAAAGCCCCAATTTTCACTGACCACAAAAGTGTGGCATGTCTAACATTTGACGTACTCGACAACTTAAGACGTCCAACCAAATATCACTTCTCGTCTGTGTTCTAGACTTATGCTCCATTTAATAAGGCTCCAAACTCTAACTTCGAGCTCCAAACTCCCACTCCAGTGGAAGCTGCCTTCAGTGGGAGTTGGGGACAAGCTGAAAAGTGTTTGGCTAGCATTCAACTCCAGATTTGAAATTGAAAAAAAAAAAAGAAATCCCCAAACCCTAGACTGCTCGTGCGCCGCCGGCCGCGCGCGCCGTCGCCCGCCGCCGGCTGCGCACTGTCTGCCGCCCACTGCCACCGTGCGCACCGTCCCCCCACGCATCGCCTGTGCGCCAGCCATGGGAGAGGTGAAGATTACGAGAGGGGGAGAGGGGTGAGAGGTGACAGGTGAATTTAGGGTAGTTCAGTGGCATTTTTGTGTAAATATGTTAAAAAATTAAAGGGTAGTGGGTCTTTTAGGTTGGAGTGGAGCTGTGGAGCAGCAAAAACCCAGCTCCACCCCTGTAGTTCATTTTTTAGGAGTAGCTTTGTCACGCCCCGAACTAGTCCCGAGCGGAACTAGCCCGTGATGCTCCAAATTAACCTGTTAATCGATACCAGTCCCAGGAAACAGTGCTGGTATAACAGGAAGACAGAATATCACAGCGACAGAGGTCTCTTTATTATAGAGTAGGGGTACAATCATGTTGGGCTACGGACAGATCCCGAGCTCACAACTGCATTACAAGAGGAACGCGGAAGCCAAGACTTGGACCACATATCACAGGCGCGACTTGGGAACTAGGCCGAAACCCTAAAACTCGTCGTAGCCGGCTTGCTCCTGGAAGAACTCCTCATCGGCGGGATCCGCTTCATCTTCTTCAGCAACTGGGGGGGGGGATTATTTATATAGAGCAAGGGTGAGTACGGGAGTACTCAGCAAGCCATGGGAAATAAGTGTTTAATGCAGGCTTCATGGAGAGGCTGTTGTTTTTGCAATTGATTTTATTTGAACTTATTTCTGAAACGACTAAGTGAGTGCTTCTCAAACGACACGGGTGAGACAGTGCGTCTCGTCCGATCGGAGTATGTGCAATGTACCAGTCTTTTGAATTGATCAAGATTGGCACCCTGCCAACAGCTTTCAAACGGCCACCCGGGCCTGGCTAATCCCATCAGCCGCAGATTTTCCAAACATCAAACCCATTTCACAACAGCAAATTTCACAAGGCAGTAGTCAAACAAAACTACGCTAGGAATCACCTCACATCCGCCCATGACCGTGGGCACGGCTATTCGAACAGTTTAATAACCTCTGCAGAGGGGGTACACTTTACCCACACGACATTACTAACCCGGATCATCCAGCCCGTGCAGAACGGCCACGACTGGAGACCATAAGACTTTCATGACAAGGCATTTCGAAAGCCGACACAGGTTCACCATATGCCAACGAGAGGGGTTCTAGACCAACACCAGATTAGGTCCCAGACCATACTGTGCCAGGAAGCCCAGGGGTCCTCCCCGACACCACCCCGGCGAATCCACATGTCTCTTGGCATCAAGGCTCCCCCGATTAGCTAATTACTCAGCCAGGGGTGTCCCACTCCACCCATGTGGTCGTACTTGTCTTATGTTCGGATGAAATTCCAAGGAAACGGTCCTTAAGTGCAAGAGCGGGAAACCGTACACCCGGTACGTTCCCCGGTCCGCGATTTTGGAAATTCATTTAGTTCGCAAGCACCGACCCAGGTGTCGGGTTTTCCAAGTCTTTTGTAAAACCCAAGTTTTACCCAAGATTTTCCTCAGATTTTAAGTTTGAAGGCGACCGTCGATACCCGTGCAGGGTGCACGATTACCGAGGCGCAACTAGGTGGTTACAAGGGAACATGGTATAGCAATTACAATGGAAGGATCAGATGCAACAAGTTAGGTAGGCACACCGGTCTGCCTTGCAGACGGTGTAAACAGATTAAGTGCAATCCTACCTAAGCATAATATTTTTCAAATAACATAATTAAATTCAAATATAGGCTCAAGATGTTCAAAGGTGGCTTGCCTTGCTCGAGATCTTGAGCTTGATCCTCGAAATCCTCGCACTGCGGGTCTTCGGGCTCCGAAACTACACGCGAAACGGGACAACTCAACAAACGGCGAAAATAAGGCCCTATTACTGACCCCTAAGCGTGCCATTAGATAGATCTCGAGATTTGAGGATTTTTGGAAGTTGAACGGAGTCAAACGGACTTACGGTTGGGAAGATATTGAATTTCTAAGATTATTGGACTTTTGGTCTAAAGGAAAAAGGATTTATTTAAACCCTTTTGAAAAGAAAAGAAAGAGGGAGGAGGAGTAGACTTCCCTCGGGCGACTAGGGCGCGGCCCGAGAGAGGAGGCGCGGCTCGGCCGAGCTAATGGGCCGGCCGGCCCAAGAGGACTCGGCCCAGTAGGGCGCGCGGGAGGGGAGGAGAGAGGGAGCCGATGGACCGGGCTCACCTCGCGTGGTCCCGGGTGGGATCCGCTTGTCAGCGACTCGGCTCACCGTGAGCGAGGTGCACGCGGCGTGCTAGGGTTTTGGGAGGGAGGCGCAGCGCATGCGCGCGGCTTGCGGAGGACGCGGTGCGGCGGGCCCACGCGCAGCCTCACGGCTCGCGGTGGACCGCGCGCACGGGGAGGGAAGCGGAGGGGGCGGCTGGCCGGGTCAGTCGGCCTGGTTGCGGCCGACGTGGCGCCGAAGTGACGCCTACGTGGCTGCCACGCGGTCCGGCGGGAGGTAGACGACGATGACGGCCGGAACGGACGGCGGACGGCGGTGGCGATCGGCGGAGCGAACCACGGCGATACAAGCGAAAGCGAGCACATTGGGAGGTTGCACGGGACGAGGGGAGACGAGCCAACGGCTCGGATTCGCTGGGGGATGCTCGACGGCGGCGGATTGCGGCGGCGGCAACCGGCGGCGGGAGAAGGGGGAAACGGCGACGAGGTCACGAGGGGTCAATTCCCGGCGGTGAGAGCATCTACGCGGCTACGGGAATCCATTGCTAGCGTCGGATTGTGCGGAGCTACGCCGAGCGAGGCTGGCGACGAGCGGGCGCTACGGAGCTCGGGCGGCGACGGCGGCGAGCACACGGCGAGCGGCGGCAACGGTCGGGGCGGCGCCGGCTAGCTACGGGGAGGCTACACATGCTTCTACCGGAAACTAAGGGGAAGGGATGGATTGAGGACGGAGAACGGGGGAAGGCACTACCGCGATGAGGAAGGGCGTAGTGAGGATGGGCCGACGGCACGGGAGCGATCTCTCCGGCCTCGGGCCGGGGAAGAGGAAGGAGAAGGCGCGCCCGGAGTCCCCTTCCGCGTCCTTGCTCGTGCCGGCCCCTCCGGCACACGCGTCGGCGGCGGTCAGCGAGAGGGACGGCAATGGCGCGGGCGAAAACGGGGAAGGTTTGGGAGGGGAAAAGGAAGGGAGGGTTCTTGAGTTTATAGGGCGGCGATGTCGGTTTGGAAACCGACCTTGGGGCGGTCAAGGAGAGCGAGCCAGCGCTCGGCGGTCAAGCGGCGCAGAGGTGGGGGAAGGATGACGCCGGCGGGGTGAGAAAAAGGGGAAAAGGAGGAGAGGAAAAGGGGGCTTGCCTCCTTGCCATTTCGGGGAAAAGGAGGAGGGAGAGAGGGGGCGACGCGGCAGAGGGGGCGGAGGGCTCTGCCTCCGTCCCATGGAGGCACGCGCGGGGAGTGGCGGGGCGGAGCCGATGACGACGGCGATGACGGCGGGGGCGGTTTGGAACGGAGAGGCGACACGGGCTGCAGGCGCGGGCAGGGGCAGCAGAGGCTGACGGCGGCGGCGACGGGGGCGGGAGCGCTCGGCTCGGCGCGGCTCACGCGCACGCGTGCGCTGCGCACGGGCAGAGCGGGGGAGAGGGAGAGAGAGAGAGAGAGAGAGAGCCGGGGAGGGTAGGGGGAGATGGGCCGAGAGGGATTCGGCCCATCGAACCCTAGGGAGGCGAATTAGACTTTTGCGGAGGGATTTGATTTGGGAAGGATTTGGATTCGGGATTGAACTCGACGATAGATCGGGGATTTGAGATCTGAGATGGCACGGCACTAGACAACAAGCAAAGAAACGGATTTCGCAATTAGGATTTTTAAGAGCTAGTTTTCCCGCTAGGCGCCACGACGGAACGGGCGCTACAAGCTCCACTAACTCCACTCCCAAAAACGGAGAATATGGACTGTTTGGCACAACTCCGGCTCTAGATAAGTTGAAGTTGGGAGCTGGAGCTATACTAAATGGGGCCTTAACAATGCCCAACTTGCTAATGATTAAAAGCTTCAGAGTCAATGAGGCATTGAGGTCATGTCAAACCAGGGCAGAGAGGGTAACAGTGATTGTAATTTCGGAACGAAATTTCGGTAATTTCTCCCCCCACCGACAAACACATATCTTACTCATTTTTTTCCTATTTTTTTTTTAAATTCAGTCAAAGTTTATTCAATTTCTGAAATTTTGGTAATCCCCCCCCTTCCCACTAGCAAGCACATATTTTACCCGAAATTTTCGTTTTTCTAAATTTTTGAATTTGGTCAAAATTTATTCAAATTCATTCAAATAATTTTGGCGTGCAGAACCATATGCATATTCATGGTTCAAAAAGTTAATCATCCTAGAGCATGCATGGGGCCGCTCAAGGGTTGAGTACGCACATGTTAGAAGTAGATGAATATTCGATCTACAAGCAATAAGATGCTCATACTTTATAACAGAAATTGTATTTGGGAGTTCTTTTTCTTCAGTGAGGCGATATATTTCAGTCTGGTGCACCGGTGTCACAGACACCATGGACGTTCTATGATTTCCACTACAAATTAGCTAGTGTTCATATATATACGAGTATGGTGTTTATACATGATGATCACTTAGTATAATACATGGGACATCGATCAGTAATTAATTCCCTGGTCTAGCCGTTTCCCTGCTGACAACGAATAATTAACACATATATACCTTGCATCAAAATGAGCCCAATTCCACCAAGGGAAGTACATGAACTCGATATGCCACAGTAAACCCATGGCAAATGCATCACAAGCCAAGAAAAAAAGCATTTTCATTTACTGAATGGCGCTTAATTAACCTGTCAATTGACTTGCAAGTTGTAGTATACCCTTAACGAAACTTAATTAAGTTATTGTTCTTTCGTATGTTATTAAGATTCTCCACATTTTTTATTAGTGCGTAACAGAACCGTAGTAAAGGGCACCCTATCAATTTATAGCTTTTACTCTGTTCTTTCTCAATCGATCGAGCTACAAATATCATATTGATGTGCATTTAGAGTTCATTTATCGCGGAATAGAACATGTCATTTTCTGCATGTATTATACCTATCTATCAGTTTTTTGTGCCCTATATCCTTGGCTATTAGGCTCTTTGGGTTGAACGACCCACCATGCTGTACAAAGGGCCGTGGCCATCATCGATCTTTCCAATCAACTAGTAATCACTTGCTATAGCTTTATTCCTGTACTTTCATTCTACTGTTCATGACAGCTTCAGTTCTTATTATCCAAGACGTGAGAGGATGTCCCCTCGTTTGCACTATTCAAACAGTTATAAAAATTCTCAAAAGAAATTGACAACATTCATACAAAATATGTACACTACTTTACAAAATCTTAGATCCAAACTCAACTCTGTACATTCAGTGTATGAATAGTACTAACAATATTATCCGTACACGAATTTGTATTTTTTTTCTAAATGTGTAGCTCGAATTGGAACTTTTTTTTGAGTGATATATATAATTGTACTCTACATTGTACTTTTTTGTAAAAAAAAAACTTTTTACAACTATTTGATCAAAATTTGGAAGAAAAAAAATACACGATGGGACATCCCATCAAGGGATTAATTAGAATCCATTTCTTTGTCCAAGCACATGCATTTTTTATGTTTTCTCGCTCGTATACCTTGATTGAACTACTATGTGCTTTGATCAGTTGAGCTATGACATAAGCTGTAGAAAAATAAACAACGCAAAAAAATAATTTGTGGATAAAATTTTTATATGTACATGTGTTATTAGTACCAGTTTAAAAGACAAGGCGAAAATAGACTACATGAAGAAAAAGGAATCAACTCTACAATTAAGTTTCAAAATCAAATTTTGGTTACGAATGATAGGCCAAAAAGCAGACAATTAGAATAAGGTTTGATTAAACTTTTAAAACTTTGGTCATTAATTTTCTATTAAAAAATACAATATCATGATAATATTTTTAAGGCAAATCTATGCATATGTTTCTGTAACTAAGCATTTAATTTGAGAAGTTATTCATATTCAAAATTTTAAAAGTTTTACCGAATCATGTTTTAAACTTGAAATACTTATGACTAGAGAAAGTAGTTATTTGTTTATTTTTAAGACCGCGTATACATGCCTAAATAAGAATAGAATAAGTTAGTTGAGCCTAGAATTGTATATACCTGATATATGGAAATTAATTAATTAAGTAAGCAGGCCGGCTATCTGCCAACAACCATTAGCCAGCTCCTCACGTGTCACCGTGCATTTCGTTTGCCAAAGAAATGTGCCTAATTTCATCTTGATTAATAAAAAAAAAATTCAGAAGCCAATGTCTAGTCTCGATCAGAATTAGGAGTAAAGTGGACTGATGATATGGAAATGATGGAAGCACAATATTACGCTAAATTTGTTGTACACTTGTATATGTGTGTGTGTGTGTGTGTGGGCATTAAGAATATAAAATTTGAACTAAATATTAGACTACCCATAAAAGCCTCCAATCTATATCTGCATGCCAATACAAATTTTAAATAGAGGTTTATTTAGACGTCTGTGTATACATTTTGCCACTCCTGTCTGTCTTTTTATAATGTGTAATATTTGATCTAGACATCGAACGCTCAATTTTAAACCGCGGTTTTTTTTCTTATTTTCAAATTGATTTTGTTTTGGGTTCAAACCCGCCCCATTTTGAAACAATAGATCCCCATGGATCGATTCCAATATCACTCTAATTTAGTGACATGTAAAAGCCAATAAATACAAATAATAAGTTAACAACATGGCCATTGGCATCATGACATGGGTTTCCCAAACCACACTTACCGTGGGATTATGATAAGGGTTACCGGTAGTAGAGTCTGAAAAAAATGTTCGAATTCAAATTTTGGAAAAGGAAGTAAGAAAGGAATTCCTATAAGTAGTACATGATTTGTAATTATAATTTTTTTTTAAAAAAAAGCGTGCTGAGATAACTCCATATTTTGGCCTTGAGTACAAAGCGGTGTTACTACAAGATAAGGGTTTGATGCTGATCGTGTATATTATATTACAGTGGCTAATCCATGTTCAAAATAGAGGCAGCCACTGGGATTTATGATTTACTCCCTCTGTTTTAGGTATTTACTTCGTTTTAGGTTATAAGATGTTTTTAACTTTGATCAAAATCAAACTACTTCAAATTTGACCAAGTTTATAGAAAAAATAGTAATATTTTTGATCCAAGATAAATTTATTATAAAAATATATTTAATTATTAAGTTAATAAAACTAATTTGGTAATGTAAATATTACTATATTTATCTATAAATTTAGTCAAACTTAAAGCAGATTGATTTTGACTAAAGTTAAAACATCTTATAACCTAAAACGAAGGGAGTAATTTACAGGTGAGGATCAGAGGAGCACGCGAGAATGGTTGGTTAGCAAGTAGGCTTTTGCATTGGATGTTGTTGCTACCAGCTGCTGATCATATATTACACATGTTCTTAGGATATTTTCTATACATGCAACGAGAAAAATGAGAGGGAAGAACAATTTGAGTATTTTTTTTTTGGGATTCTAGTGTCACTATATAGCTACAAGGAGATATATACGACATGTTGTGATGTGGAGGGAGCTAAGAGCAAATGTGTTGCTTATGTGGCATGCCACGTTGGCAGTCAAACGCGGTCAAAGGACATTTGGACCGGGATGGTACATTAAACCAAGTTTACAGACCCAAACATGCAATTTTCAAGTTCACGGACATAAGTGACAAAACCACACAAGTTTAAGGACGGTAATGTATTTCACTTATTTTTTTAAAGGTCATACTCCTGATCCGTCCCAGTTTAGAGGGCGTGGTTTTTTTTTTTTTTTTTGTGATGTCCTATTTTGAAGTTTGTGGTTGTTTTTCTGCTAATGTTCTTTCGAAAGTACCCCTTCGCATGCATGGGACCAGGAGGATTAACTTGAAAAAAAATTGAGAATATATATTTTTTAATATTTTACATTTATATATATGCATGGGAATAATTTTTTAAAATATACCTCTTCGGTAACGCGGGACCGCACGCGGCTGGATCGTTCAATGCTAGCGCGCGGCACGGCTTCGATGCCGTGGGACGGATGTGCGGAACCGCGGTCCCGTGGCACCGACGCGCGGTACCACAGAACCATCCCGCGGCACCGGCGCGCGGACCAGCGCTCCCGCATGCCAGTGGTGCGGCACCACTTACTTAATTAACCTAATTAATTACCCTGACCTTAATCAAATCAAAGAATATATATAGCTAAGCAGCTGCGCAAGCTAGCTTTCTCTGCTTAGCAGCCGGTGCTGCGCCATGGTTCCGCGGGACCGCGTTCTCCACCCCGCTCCCGCGTGACAGGGCAGCGCGATCGACCCTATTTCGCGCATCCGACTTATGTCGCGTGTTTGTAACGCTCCCGCGTTCTCATCATACGGGAGATGTATATTTTTGCAAATCATTTCCATACATATATATAAACGTAAAATATTAAATAAAAAGGTATATTTGAATAAGATAACTTGTACATGCACGCAGCCGTAACTAACCATTCGCATCCCGTTTAATTAGGGGTAGTTTAGAAAGAAAGTAATTTGCATGCGATATCTTGGTATTGGTGAAAATTTTTTGGCGCCCTCTAAATTAGGACAGAGGCAGTACGTACCATTTACTAACAGTTAGGAAAGAATGCTAATGAAAAAATAAGCGATCGGAGTAGCTAGTAGGATAGGATCGAGCTCATAGTTCTGAACGTAACCTTGGGTTGTAGTACAGTACAGGGGGCGTTTAATGGACGGGTGATCGCCTGGAGAGATCACCCATATCCTCCTATACACTACTTTCTTCCTTCATATTCTCCTTCTTCTCTTCCTACTACACCATAAATTTTTAAAAAGTAAAAAACACAAAGTTGAAAAAAATTCATGTATAGAAATACTATATAAAAAATTTGAATTCAAATTTAAATTTAAAACGGGTATGTAAACTTTTGACTTATAAACTTTAGGTCTATAAACTAATATTTGAATTCAAATTCGAATTTGAATCGGCTATGTAAAATTTTGACTTATAAACTTTGGATCTGTAAACTTTAGGTGTATAAACTTTAGATGTATAGAAATACTATATATAAAAATATTTGAATTCAAATTCAAATTTGAATCGGATATAATTCAAATTTGACTTATAAACTTTGGGTCCATAAACTTTAGGTGTATAAACTTTAGATGTATAGAAATACTATATATAAAAGATATTTGAATTCAAATTCAAATTTGAATCGGATATATAAACTTTTAATTTATAAACTTTGGTTCTCTAAACTTTAGATGTTTAAACTTTAGGTGTACAAACTTTAGGTGCATAAATTTACTAAAATAGAAAAATAATATGGTGCTAAAAAAGAAAACCATATGGGACTGGCTAATTGCTGTAGTTATATAGTGCTGATTGCTGTAGATCCTCACGTACTCTCTCCGTCATGAAATAAATATATTTTTGATATGTTTATGTTTAAGTTTTAACCGTTCGTTTTATTTGAAAATTTTTTATGATTAGTATTTTCGTTGTTATTAGATGATAAAATATAAATATTATTTTATATGTGATTATTTTTTTATTTTTTATTTATAAATTTTTTAAATAAGACGTACGGTCACGTTAGATACGTATATCCACTGCTACACTTAATTATTTTGAGATGGAGTTAATACGATACAGTAGGATGACATGACAAGGACGATATTTCGTTAATTAAGTCAGTAATTAAAGCCGAACTACGCACGCATACGAACGTGTATGTGGGTGGTGGCTGCAGAATACATCGACCAGCCTCTCAGTTACCCAATTTTCTAGAAAAAAACTAAATTTATAAGTACAAATTTTGTAGATATAAATTCTTAGCGATTGAAAAACAAATATAAAAAAATATATGTTGAAAGTGTATTAAAATTAACTTTAAAATTAAGTTTGAAATTTAAAATTTTATTTTTTTTCTTTGGTTTATTAAACCAACCAAGCCACACAAAATGGAACGACAGAGGTAGAATATCAGTTAGTTAGGTAGGCCTTGTTTAGATTAAAATTTTTGGCTAAAAACGTCACATCAAAAGTTTTGGCATATGCATGGGGCATTAAATATGGAAAAAAAACCAATTGGACGGTTTGCATCTAAATTACGAGACGAATCTTTTGAGCCTAATTACGTCATGATTTGACAATGTGATGCTACATTAAACATTTTCTAATGACGGATTAATTAAGCTTAATAAATTCGTCTCACAGTTTACAGGCAGAATCTATATAATTTGTTTTGTTATTAGTTTACGCTTAATACTTCATATGTGTGTCCATATACTTCAAAAACTTTACACTCAAAGAACTAAACACACCCCTATTACTCCCTCTATTCCACAAAATGTTCATCCTTAGAAACCCAAGCAAAAACTAGTGAAGAGTAAAAATGACCAAAATACCTCTCATTAAAAAAATAATGATGATAGGTAAGTAAATGGTATTTAAGGATAAAACGAGAGATAAAACTTCTCGTTAGTATGTAGAGTGGTGGAAGTTGATTTTAAGTTGATTTTTTTAAGATAAAATTCAAACTTCTTTTTTTTTACGGAGTAAGTACGTTCTAGAAGTCTAGAACAACAACACTATGCACATCTGTTCCATCTGATTCGGACCAACAACAGCAGCCATCCAGCAATTAATATCTCAATTCTCAATATCATATCGTACATTAATTCGTACGTGCGACTGACCCGTGTTTATAAGCCGCGCAGGACGCACTATTAGAAAAAGCATTTTTCCCGACGTGAGGGTCTCATTTTCGCAGAAGGATATGACACTTAGAGTCAAATAACCGCCTACGAAAATATAAATCGGGGTGAAATTTGATGTCCGCCTGCGAAAATAGACTTAATATAAATACACGCGGGCGGCAATTTTTTCTAAGTCCTCAGTCCTCCCCTCCACACCTCTCCTCCTCACCTCTCCTCACCACCGGCCCCTCCCCTCCCCTCCCCTCTCCTCCTCTCCCCTCCCCTCACTTCTACTCTCCCCGACGGCGGCTCTCGGCGGCGGTGGTGGGCGGTGGAGGCGAAGGGCGGCAGCGGCGAGGAGGCGAAGCGGTGCGGCCGAGGAGGGCGACGGAGGAGGGAGGCGAGGCGGCGGCGTCGACGGCGTGGAGCGGCGACGGCGCGGGCTAGGCGGCGGCGGCGGCTCCCCTTCCCCCCTCCCTCCCAGATCTGGCCGGAGGAGGGAGGGGGGAGGCCGGCGGCGGCAGCTCCCGGTGCGGGCCGGCGTTTTTTTTTTTGTTCGTTTCTTCTATTTTCGCAGGCGGGCCGTTGCCCCGACTGCGAAGATGGATGATTTTCGCAGTTGTTATGGTGCAGGCGGACCTCTCTCCCGCCTGCGAAAATTAGTTTTGTCCGCCTGCAAAAATGCTTTTTCTAGTAGTGACATAGCTAAAATTTAAATATTATAACAAAAATTTTAAATTCATTTTAGGCATTTTTAGTCTATTTTTTAACGTTTACCTTTAAATTACTTAAGAACACGTATTTCCAAAATATATTTTTAATAAATCATTACGGTTTATAATTAACATAGGCAAAACAATGACTGCGTTAAACACATATTGATGCCTTAATTAGATAAGACGTAGGGGTGGAAACTTTTATGCGTGATCATGTTCATTTGTTATGTGTGAACATGTTCATTTGCATCTTTACGCAGGCTGTGTTTGTTAGGTGTGGTTGGAAACTATTTCTCCACTACTACACAAAGCGTTTTCCCAGGCGGTCAATCGGATTTTTGTGTGCGGAGCTTCAACCCGTCTGGAACAAATCACCTGGGAACGTGCGGTTGCTTATGCCGCCCGCACGGAAAACAAAAAACTGAAAAAAATAAAATTTCAAAAAAAAAAAGAAAAGAAAACCCTAGATCGGGTCGTCGCTACCGCTCCCACCTCGTCATCGTCGGCAGCGGCGTCGCCGCTCCCACCTCGTCATCGGCGGCGCCGCCTCCCGCGTCGGATCCGTGGCAGGGGGAGGGCGGCCGGCCGCCGGATCCGTGCGGGAAGGCCGACGCCCGCCGGATTCCGCGCCTCCACCGCCGCGCCATCGTCGTTGCCGCCGCGCCGCCACCGCCGCCGCCGCCTCCGCCTCCCTTACCGGCGGCGCCGGCGTCGCCGAGGAGGGAGAGGGAGATGGGAGGATGGGGAGGAGGAGAGGGAGAGGGAGGATGGATGGAGAGGTGGTGGGGAGGGCGCGCCTGTGACTGGAGAGGATAAGGGTGAGTGTGTGGGGTGAGCTATTTTCGTGTGCGAGCCACTTAACAGGCTTGCACGCGAAAATAATTTAAGTGACCCGTATTTTCGCGTGCGGGCCTATTAAGTGGCCCGCACACGAAAATAGATTTTCCTGGCAGGCGACATCCTGATGCCCTTTTTTTATTTTTCTGTGCGGTTGCACTTATGGGCTGCCTGGAAACAAATCAGACGTCTGGTGTCCAGGAAAATCTTTAGTGTAGTAGTGCTCGCATGACAAACGAGGTAGCTTATTAGCATATGATTAATTAAGTGTTAGTTTTAAAAAATAATAAATAGATTAACATGAATTTTTACAATAACTTTTCTGTAGAATTTTTTATAAAAAATATATATCATTTAGTAGTTTGAAAAATATACATGTAGAAAACGAGAGAGTAGAAATTGGAAAGATCGAAATGACACATCCGTAGTGCATGCATTGCTGATATATGTGACGGAGCCAGAAAATTTTTTTTAGATAATGGAATGAAACATCCCGGTCTTTGCTTAAAAAACCTACAACAATCATTACAATCTAGAACTCTAAAAGAGTGTAGTCCAAAATAAAGCGAAACACACCAAACCAAAATAGAAGAAAACGGAACAGACAAGGAGAACCTATTCCAGTCTATTGGTGAATCTCCATCCATAATTGGACAAAAGTTGCATAACCGTCGTTTCAAGCCTACGACATGCAACAATCAGGAACTCTCTATCTTCATCACACTTATGTAATTGTGGCCCCTGCCGGAGCCAATATGTTGCCCTGAAAATTACCTGCATATAGAAAACAGATGGTGAGTAATAAAAACCCTATCATTCCTACTCAACCATAGAGTTCAACATAAGGCGGAGGCTCCAACAAGTATCAGTTTACTTTTTTTTCTTGTCAACCTCTAGAAGCCAACCATCAAAAATACCAGATATGCTACTAGGAAGGTATAATCCAAAAGAGAACTGAACTGCTCTCTAAATAAACTTTGCATAATGACACTCCATAAATAAATGTTGAATAGTCTCCTTTTTCATATAGAAACAAGATTGAGCTAGCTCAAACAAATTTAACTATGTTGAGCAGGAGTATTTGTCAAGAAATCATTACATTGGCATCAAATTTTGATTGTGTTTGCCCCGAGGAGCCCAATTAAGTGGCTACCCAGGGTTACCGATCGATGGCTCAGGCACTGGCTAAAACTATGTTTTTATATGAATTTGATGAGATTTACACACACACTACATATATATATATATATATATATATATATATATGTATATGTATATGTATATATGTATGTATATGTATATGTATATATGTATATGTATATATATATATATATATATATATATACATATATATATATATACATATATATATACATATATATATATATATGTATGTATATGTATATGTATATGTATATATGTGTATATATATATATATACATTATATTATATATACATTATATTATATATATGTATATATATTACTCCTTTCATCCTAAATTATAAGTCTATATTTTTTACACGGTCTTCAATGATATAATTTGACCATTAATTTATTCAATGTTTTGTACGTTTCCGATGAATATAAAATTAACATCACGTGAAAGCACTTTCAAATATAAATCTAGTGATATAACATATATAATACTTGGTATATATATGATTAGTATGATTATTAAATAAAAGTTACCGAGTTAAATTTTTATTAAAAAGAGAATGTCTTATAATTTAGGACAGAGGAAATATGTGCTACAGTAATATTTTGTGTGGTCATGTGTGTGCAAGCTTCTTTCTGGTTAACCTCAAAAGAACATCGACAGGAGTTGCTGCTTTCATTTAAGAAGAATAATAGACAACACGCGAATATAAACTACCTATATATATGCCACCATATTTTTTATGAAAATAGTTAATATGTATTTACATTATATATCTCAAAATTACATAAGTAACTTTAACGTATTTACAACGTGAACTAAAGTTCATATTGTAAATTTAAATCTTATACATTGGAAAAATAAGAAAAAAAAACAAAAGGAAGCAAGTTGGACGAGAAGATAAACGAATTCTACTAATTAAGGGTAGGTGGTTTCTATCAACAGCTAATCATTGAACGTAGCTTGACTAGAGGCAACCGGTTACGTACGCACGTACTACACGAATCTCAACGGAGCATCTCATCTATGACCCCAAATCTGACTGTGATTAGCAACAGAAATATGATGAAAAAAATTTGGTGGAGACCGGCTGCAAACCGAGGGGTTTTTAACTATTTGCCACTCTTACGGATGCACACTTTTGAGATGCCACTTTTTCAAAGTTCTTTACAGAAATGCCACAGGAGAGAGAGCTAATATTTATGAAATACCAATTTCACCTAATTAAAACACCATGCCATTTCTGTAAAGAAATTTACACGAGAAACGCTCTCTCTCATGTGGCATTTCTGTAAAGAAATTTGGAAGAGTGGCATCTCAAGCAGGGGCGACGCTAGAGTCAATCATCGGGGACGAGACCCCGATGATTTTTTGCGAACATCATGTACCAGCACTAATTTACCAGCTACGACCCCAGTCAAGGAAACTACTAGACCCCGGTAGTCCGGTGACGTTGTTATGTTCAAGCTCAATTAGCAACTAAACAATACTAACAAGTAATAAATAGAAAATTAACAAAGAAACATACCTACTTACTAGTTCCTCTGGTACTGATTCTCCTCTATCGGTGGAGAGGTTCTTCTCGGTAAAAAAAAGTTGTTAAGAGAATATTACACACAACCGTATCGGTAATAAATAAATGAATTACTCCTTGCGTTCTAAAATATAGCTACAGTCCAAATGATGATGATGTATTGATGTGGTTGTTCTTTTTCACAAGATAGAGGATCGTAACTGTACACAGGAGTTATAAGTTTGTAACATGTAAAACATAACCACTTTACTACAACATGACTTTATTTTATTATATTATATGGTCGATAGTTTTGTTCTGTGATTATCTTGAGATTATTATAAGCTATAATCAGTTAGTGGTGACCCCGGTGACTATTTTTCCTGGCTTCGCCCCTGATCTTAAGAGTGCCACTCCGTAAGAGTGGCAAATAGTTAAAAACCCCACAAACCGAAGCCTGTGCAGTGGGCCTGCAAATGGTGGACGCGTGGATAAAACGCAGCCGACCCTCTCGGCTCCTAGCCGGCATGATCTAGGGCCTGCAAATGGTGCACCGCGGCTCGCTCCGCTCAATACCCTCCCGGCTCGCTCGCGATCGGTTCCCCTCCCCCTTTCTCGTGATTCAGGGGCTGTTTGGTTGATGGCCATAAGTTGTCACACTTTGCCAAACTTGCGGTTAGGCAAGTTTGACCACGTTAGGTGAGTGTTTGGTTGGCTCCCATAAGTGTGGTAAGATTCCTCTTTTGTAATCTAGGTCCCACATGTAAGTGACTCTAAAAAGTGTGGTATGGTTTCATTTTGTTGGCTAGAGTGTGTGACTTGGATTTTGATGGCCTCACCTTTGGCAAGTTTAGCTAAGAAAGTATGGAAGTCTAGGCAATGTTAGTACGTGAACCAAACAACTCCTCAACTACCATCTCTCTCGTCCGCCGCCGGGAAGCGTCAGGCATCTACTCCTCGTCCAATCGTCTGAGCATGGGCGGAGCCACCATGATTCCTGCGTATTCCCATGAATACCAAACTTTTTTTTTATCAAGAAACAAGTATACTTCAATATATGCACATGTACACATATTAGTTAGCCAAGTACTCTTCCTCACTGAGATGCGTATAGATGAAAGGTTTAGAAAAGTGAAAAATCTTTCTGATCTTTTCATTATGATTGTTGAAACAAAGTTGCACAATAGACATGAGATTGTTTACAAGCTTCTCAAATTGGTTATAGTACTTCCAGTAGCAACAACTAGTGTTCAAATAATCTTTTCTGCCATGAATATGTGAAGAATAAATTGAGAAACAGACTGAGGGATAAATACTTGAATCATTGCTTGGTCACATTTATTGAGCGTGAGATGTTTTTGAAAGTCAGGGACTGTGATATTATAAACCGCTTTCAAGCCATGAAAGAACGTAGAATCAAAACTACTCTTCCAAGCCATGAAGGAACCGAAATAGAAAAATTAGAGGTACCATGTAATAATTTGTAATTTTATTTCTTCGGTTATCGGTATTGACATTGTGAACCATTGATTATTTTACTATGAACTTTTTTTTTAAATGGGAATACCCAACTTCGAAACCCTGGCTCTGCCACTGCGCCTGAGGGCCGCCGCCGTTTTCGCCTCCACATACAGGGGTAATCGCCGGCTCGTCGCCCATCACCGCTCGCTGCCATCTGCATCCTCGCGCGCGCAGGAGGCCACCGTCCGCCGTACGTGAATGTGGTTGCTAGCGCTCTCATCCATGTGATACTATTAGGGCATTGCTTTCGTCCCCAATGCGCGCGCAGTATCATTATTCGGATCTCTCACCCTTGATTAATCGATGCAATTGGGCTGGCTGGCATCGTGTGCATTTTATGAAACCAAGTATGAAAGCTTATACATCAAGCTCACTAGTCTTGTGCTACTTTCAGGAAATGACCAATTGGAGGAGGAACTACGCATGGCTGAAAACACAAACTTAATTTGGCACTCGAGAGAACATTATTGCTGTATGACGAAGAGGCCGGGTTCTCGTTCCTGATTCTCAGGTTTCTGATAAAAGCAAAACCTCTGCAAATTCTCATTTTTGACAAATCCTGGACAACTGAATTTTGTATGATGATGGTTCTCTATTTCCTGTTCAAAATACAAAAGAGGGATCGATATGTACATGTACTGACCTGAAAGGACTGTAAATGCATCAAAAGAGGATGGTGTATTGTAGTTTGATCATGATGGTAGCCCTTATTTGTAATCTGAAATTTTTAATCTCTGTAAAACGTTAAGAGTTTGCAAGGATTGTAGTGCAGATGCTATATATAAGCTGTAATTTGACACCCTTTTTTGTTGTTCAAATTGCAAGGAAATTGAGATCCCTTTGTAATCTGTACAATGTATTTTTCTATCCGAAATACATATGGCGTGTTAGGTGTTCTGAAATCTGCATTCTGATGGATGTGTTAAAAAATTGTGATTATTTATCTGATTCCATAGATAAATAAAATATGGAATATTGTGTAATCCGAAATCTTAAATGTCTGAAATCGTATAGTCCAAGCATTATGCATCAATTTGATGTAGTCTGATGAATTGATAAAGACTCCCCAAAACGTTTCGACACTGGAGACTACTGGCTATACAAAGTTGCATTCAAATTCAGTGCACTACAATAAAGAAACGAAAACATGGCTCCAAGCCTCCAAGAAACGAAAACATGGCTCCAAGCCTCCAAGATACTCGTTAGTTTTACAGTCAAGGGCCCCTTTAAATCGTAGGGTAGAAAAAACGGAGGAATAGGAAAAACACAGGATTCTGACAGGAATTGAAGTGTAAAACAGAGGATTACAAAACACAGGAAAAACACAGAAATGGTCGTTTGATTGGAGCACAGGAAAAACGTAGGAATCGGATGAGAGAGATAGACTCAAAGAAAATTTTCCAAGAGGTTGGAGCTCTTGCTAAATTTCCTCCAAAATCCACATACAATATGCCATTTCATAGGAATTTCATAGGATTTGGAAAGCTTCAATCCTTTGAATCAAAGTGCCAAATAGGAAAATTTCTTATAGGATTTGAATCCTATAAAATTCCTACATAAATCCTTTGATTCAAAGGGGCCTAAGTAGCTTCGTTAGTCCTCTTGGATCATTTCCAGAACACTCTGTTTTGCATTGTTGTAGGATCATCTATTCAGTAATCCACGATCCCGCTTCATATAGCCACCAAGCCGGGGTTGAGTCGAGCTGACGAAGGCACGCGAGCCGAGCGGAGGATGGGCCGCTACAGATCGCACACGGTGTGGAGCCGAGGAGAGAGCACCATTGGATCATGCACTTGTCCACGTGTCAGATATCTGGAGGAGGGCTGCAGAGGCTTCGATTTGCATCCGGTCTCCACCAAGTTTTTTTTCCTATGAATATGACGACACAAATTTAGCAAACCCAAAATTAATTATGCGTACGGAATTGAAGCATCAAATAAGTATCGATAGAATTAATCACATAACATGCATCACTCACTGGGTTTGGCAGTACTACTCGGCGTGGCTAATGGGCGGGTGATCCATTCTTCCTATACGCTTCTCTCCTCCTATTCTTCTTTTCCTAGTACACCACAAATTTAAAAAGAATTAGAAAACAAAGTTAGAAAATTTATGTATGGAAATACTATATATAAAAAAATATTTGAATGTAAATTCAAGTTTGAAACGGTAAACTTTTGACTTATAAACTTTGGGTATATAAACTAATATTTGAATTCAAATTCAAATTTGAATCGGGTATGTAAACTTTTGACTTATGAATTTGGGTCTATAAACTTTAGGGGGCCTATTTGATACAGCTCCAACTCCTAAATTTAGCTCCAGAAGTTGGGTCTGGAGTGGAGTTGTGGAGCTTCCTAAACCCAGCTTCACAACTCTAGTTTATTTTGTGAGAGAGCTCCACCCAGCTCCACTCCTAGTTTTGGTGGAGCTGAAATTGTTTGGCGAGCTGGAGCTGTGCCAATATTAAAAAATATTTGAATTTAAATTCAAATTTGAATCGGGTATATAAATTTTGGGTCTCTAAACTTTAGGTGTATAAACTTTAGATATATAGAAATACTATATATAAAAAATATTCAAAATCAAATTCAAATTTGAATCGGATATATAAACTTTTGACTTATAAACTTTGAAACTCTAAACTTTAGCTAATGTGTAAACTTGAGGTGTACAAACTTTAAATGTATAAATTTACTAAAATAAAAAAGTAATACATGCCAAAAAAAGAAAATCATGTGGAGAAGAGGGGCGATCGCTAGTCGATCACCGTTAGCCTTTTTGAGTACTACTGCCCATAACTACGTACACTCTCCCATTCATAGATACTGTTGATCGATCTCTAGTTATCTCTGCTACTGTGCTATTAACGGGGCAAGGCAACACCGATATGTATACATGTGTGATGTACGGCGTAATCTGTTGCGTGTGCTTGTAAATTGTGCGAGTCTAGCTAATTCCATGTGTTTTGGCACAAAACGAAGAGAGGATAATACTCCATTAGGGAAGGATGATTTCGATCGACGCACACATGCAATGAGCGTGTGAGACGCGTGCGTAGCTTTCTAGTTGCTGATGTACACTACTGTGTACTGTACGATCGATGGAACCCAATTGTTGGTTATCGGTTACTTGTCCGCGATCAATCGGAGATCGATCGTTCTATCACGCATAATTAAGTAACCAATTTGCAGGGTTATAATATAATTAAGATTCTTCTCTCCCATCCGTTTAATTCCTCAACCCTGCTCTTGTCGTCAAGTTAAAGCCACACACACAAAAGTAATTTAAGGTCCCGTTTAGTTGCCCAAAAGTTTTTTTCAAAAACATCATATCGAATCTTTGTACGTATGCATGGAGCATTAATTATAGATTAAAAGAAAAACTAATTGCACAGTTAAGGGGGAAATCGCGAGACGAATCTTTTGAGCCTAATTAGTCCATGATTAGCTATAAGTGCTACAGTAACCATATGTGCTAATGATGGATTAATTATGCTCAAAAGATTCGTCTCACGGTTTCTATGCGAGTTATGAAATTAGGTTTTTCATTCGTATCCGAAAATCCCAATCGACATCCGATCAGACATCCGATGTGACACCTAAAAATTTTCATTTCGTGAACTAAACAGGCACTAAGAGAGACTGTTTTTGCGTACTGTTCAGTACTTTTAAGAGGACTAATTTTGTACCGTACGTTCTACTGTTCAATTTTCATCGCCAGAAATGGCTAATCACAAACTGAATGAAGTACATCTGGTTGGCGCAGAGATCGGCCAACAAATACCAAAGCACTAGAGTGTGCAGATCACAATCAGAGCAACTTGTTATAGTACTTCTCAATATATAAAACCGAACTACACGGTTCTGAAACCGGAATAACCCATTTTCGGACACTTGACGTGAACAACTGTCCGGGAAGAACTCCGTCAGGGTAGGTGTGCCGCCTAGGGTTGCTCTAGTATCGGCAGGCCACCTAGAACATCTTCGATCATCCTAGAGAAGAAGGTAGTACGATAATTAGAGTTGGAAGGGTAATAGGCAAAGAGATAAAAAGAAAAGATAAAAGTAGTTTATCGATTTAATTGTGATTACTCAATCGGCCATGACCCTTCGTATTTATATCTTTTACTAGCAAAATGCCCGTGCTTCGCTACGGTGTATTAAAACTAAAAATATTTGTCCAACAAAAAAACTAAAAATAGTGTGTTTTTAACCGTTCTCAAAATATTATTCAATAGTGCGTTGCAACAGAAAAAAACTAATGTTAAAATAATGATTATAGTTATTTTATAATTCCATGGGAGTTATAGGAGATAGTTCTGGACATAAACAATGCCCCTTCTCTCCCACCGACAGCAGCTGCGCATTTCCCCACCGCAGGCCGTGAAATAATATGATATGGTTGGATTTAATTTTTTATTGAATTAATCATGATTAATAACGCTCTTTGAATTTTAATTGGAATTTTCAAAGCTTAATTTGATAACACAAACATCATTTCAGCATTTATTTAAATAAAAATGTAAATAAAAACCACAATTTCTCTATGGGCCATTTTCAGTCCTTTTACTGTCTCAGCCCGTAAATAAAATCTAATTTACGTCCCCTAACTCCTCCTTTGATTGTGCAAACTTGTTGGCCTATTTGGAGGCCCAATAGTCCGGCGGCCCGAGCAGGGTAAGCCGGAGCCGTCCAATCGAATGGACAGTCCAGATTGATCCTAACCTTTATAAATATCTACAGCCAAACCCTAACCCTAACCCAAGATTTCATTTCCCTCCCCCCATGTTTTTATAATAAACCGGTACCTATAAGAAGAGATAGGAAAATTGGCTCCACTTTTGATGGAGCGGAACCAAACCGAGCAAGCCAGGCTTGACCATGGTGCAACATGGATGGAGCTCAAGCAATGTCTGAGCTCGAGCCACTCAGCACCAGTAGCGTGTGCGTCCCCTCTAGTTCCTAGCTAGCCGGGTTTTGGGTGGGGATGAAAGAGATGAACAGCGAAGGTGGTTCAAGATGCAAACAAAGAAAATGTTGTCCGGTCCAAAGTAAAAGCATAGCTTAACATGTGATCCAAAATAAAACTTTTGTAGTAAAATGCACGTGCATTGCACTGGGTAAAATTGATTGCGATAAATTTTACATCTTCTTTGGTTTTAATTCGAAAGCCCATTAAATCATTTCTTTTCAGCCCCGCCTAGTCCGTCACCTTCCTCTGCTCGGCCTGCAGCCCACAAGTGGAACTGCAGGCTCAACTCGCATAGATTGCCGTCTTCAACCTCCTGAAAACAGTCTTGTCCATGTACCATAAGGGAGCTGATACTCCCAATCCTATCTGGGGCTGCCGTCTTCAACCTAGATCGACACGCATACACGCTAGGGTTGCGCACACCGTTCCGCATGCAAAAATAAAAGAAACGACTTAACCGACAAAAAAAAGGTGGAAAAAAATCGTAAAAAAAGGACGGTCAAAAAAAATACCTGGAAGCCTTATGTAATTTTTTATTGGTATATAGATGTAGATATACAAAATTTGCTAATCACAAAATATATAACACATATATATATTTTTTGAGGTTAATGACTTCTATGGTCAGCTCAATATGCAGAGCTATAAAAGGTAGTTTGTACATCAGTCCAGTCTTGTAAAATTAAAACTGCCAAGGTCCTGGATATCAATGTGTGAGTACTAATCTGGGGGTATTTTTAGAAATATTTTGTATTTACTAAAGTATATGATAAAATATACTATTATGGGTAAATATGAAAAACTGCTAGGAGTCAGATGCCACGTGCAGGTTTCTTGAGGCGAGAATTGTGTGGTGGGCGGTGGCCTGGATGGAGATCATTATCCTCTCACCCTGTGTCACTCTCTCGTTCTTTCTCTCCCAGCCGTCGTTTCTGTTCTCCCTCTCTGTAAGACTGCAACGCAGCGGTGTGGCAGCCGGCGGGAGAGCCACGGTTGGGAGAGACCCGAGGCAGGTGGGCGGGGAGGGAATCGATGACTTCTTCCCCTCCCACACGCATCCCGTCGTCTCCCCTGCTCCCCTCTTGCGCGGATCCTCCACCGGTGACTGGATCCCGTCCTCTCTCTGGCCGCTAGCGGCGGCCGTGGCCTTCCCCACCGTGAGCGGCCACGGCGACTCCCTCCACTACTTCCAATGGGTGGATCCGGCGGTGGCGGTGGTGGCGGCGGTGGCGGCGGCCAAGGGCGGATCCGGCGGCAGTCGGTGGTGGTGGCATCGGTGACGGCCACCGCCTCTCTTCTGCCTTCGGTGGCGGTAGTGGCGTCGGGTGGATCCGGCGGCAGCGGTGGCAGCGGCGAGTGGATCCGGCGGCGGTGGCGGCGGCCGAGGGCGATCCGGCGGCAGTCGGCGACGGCCGCGGGTGGATCCGGCGGCGGCCGAGGGCGGATCCGGTCGCCTTTTTTTTCGCCCGAGTTTGTTTCTTTTTCGTGGAATCAGACATTGGGATCAAGTTCATGAGCTCTACTCGGATTAAAATTGCTCTTTTATGTTGTTTTTGGTTGTCTCATTGTTTGATTCATTTGAGATCAAGTTGGGGGATTTTTTTTTTTAAGGAATCGGACTCGAATCCTATGAGTGTTTTTGGTTGTCTCATTGTTTGATTTATTTGGGGATCAAGATGGGGGATTTTTTTGAGGGAATCGGACTCGACTCCTATGAGGGACGACGGTCGAAACGGACGGTTTTTTTTTAACAAAAATCACGGGTGAAAATGAGGTGACGATTGGAAAAATACGAATCTTTTAATTAGTTAAGATGAGGACATTTGTATTTATATCGTGGGGAGGTCTTATCCCTAATCTCTATCTCTATCTCTTCTACTATTATAAAAACTGAAGATGTTTTTGCCGGTACTTTGGTACGTCATCCGTGTATGACTCGGTTTTTAAGTCCGTTCGTTTTTCGAAATACATATATGTATTTGAGTCGGTTTTAATAAGTTCGTTCGGTTTTGGAAATACTGGAGCAGTCGTATAAGAAATCTCTTTAGAAAAACTTACATGCTAACTTGAGATGATTGGACTCCTAATTGCAGCTCATGATTTTCTAGAAAAAAATATATATCCAAGCGAATTCTCACAATAAATTTCACATCAACTAAACCATATAACAATAAAAAAATTAAAATAGCCTTCACCCGTTGCAACGCACGGATAATTTTTCTAGTGCAAATAATGTTCATAATGAATCCGTGAAGATACAAACGCTCTTTAAATACCGAACCTATATCTGGTTTAACTGTCAACACATACACACACAGCTTTGATCCCTGGCAGTATGCACTTCCCCTGTACTATTTTAAGGTCAATTTTAACTCCTCTCCTTTGCTCAAAAAAAAGTTTATTTTTAGTAATCATTGCATTGGAGTTTGTAAAAGTAAGCAATAATTATATTGAGAGTAGATAAATTGAGAAATAGTTGTATTGGGATTGGATAAAGTAAAGGCATTTTAGTCATTTGTGCGTATTGATATATGTGGGATAGGTGAAAAATGAGCTTAGATGGATGTAATACCCATTTTCATATCTGTACATTGACTTTTATATTGACCTGATATGCGAAAAGGCTAACTGTGATATATGAAAGTACACTTTTGTCAAAAATAAGTGCCGACTAGAACGTGGTGATATTTGAAACTCTTCTGTTGGTGACGGTGCATATGTCGATTTGCTGGTTTTGTTGCTCCAAGATTAACATATAATTACCCCATGATAAGCCACTTTATCCACTGCTGTATGTATTTACCCTCTAGGTCAAAGAGATATGGATATTTTTACTATTCTTGAGTATATTTCTAATATATACTTGATATCTCTCTAGTTACTGAATCACTCAGAGCAGGTACAATAGCAGGCTATAAGCCAGCTATAAACATATTTCGAGGAGATAAAAAAAGAGAGAGAAGAGCAGCGAGCTACAGATTTGTAGCCAGCTGCAGCACGAACTCCAAGATACATTATGTATATGACTGGAGGGACCAGATATAAATAGTGTAGTATATATTTATAGGTAACTATTGTATGAATTGGCTATTAAATCAACTATAGATAATTTGGAGCTAGCTGTTGACTATACTATTAAACTTACTCTTAGGGTTGTGTACATATACTTTCTCGAGAATCATAAAAGTTCTCCGAAGATAATAACGTGTCCTCTTCCTCACCCCCAATGCTGGTAGCGTGCCATCACCATGGAAGAAGACTCTAATGTACCACTATTGAAGAATTAAGATGCATTGCCACCATCATTGTCACCTAGTTATCACTCATCACAAAAAGTATTAAGAAGCAGACCAAGCCAGCCATTGAATTTGCCTCCCACAAATGAAATCGTTCATTAGGCCATTCCCAACTCAAGACACTTGCCACCATCATTGTCACCTAGTTCTCACTCATCACAAAAAGTATTGAGAAGCAGACCAAGGCAACTATTGAATTTGCCTCCCACGAATGAAATCGTTCATTAGGCTATTCCCAACCCAAGACACTAGACATAGTTTCTATAAACTCCACATCATCAAGAAACTAGTACTCCCTCCATTTCAAAATATAAGGCACAACCACCCTCAACCCAAAGACCAAGAAATAGTTATTATCATCTTGTAGTTTAGATCATCCTAATAAATATAATGCATGCATCCAATAGAGTTAGAGAATGTGAGAGTGAAGGATTTAAAAAAGTAGTAATTTAATAGAGAATATGCCATAGTTAATGGCATGCATTCATGTATGCCTTATATTATGGAATATCTAAAAAAAATATGGTTGTGCCTTATATTATGGAATGGAGGGAGTACTGGACACTACTCTTTCAATGCAAACATCACTATTTCATACTTAAATTCAATGCTACTTATCTCACATGATGTCTTAGATGTTGTGTAGAAACCATGTCTCATGAAAGGCATGGTTTCCTTCTCTTTCCTCATTTATTGACTTGCCACATCATTTTTCATCCTAGGTGGCAGCTTATTTAATGCTATGGATACCATCCTAGTCATTGGGTTGTGATTAGCCTTAGGACGATATGGGGAAATATCAGTTGCCGATGAATGACTAAACCAGTACTATTGTACCTGCCAAATTAGAAATCTACTACTAGTATATGTTCACTTCTTTTTTACCTTATCCGTTCTAAAATATAATTAGTTAGTAGTTCTCATTTTGGACATCACTACCTTTTTTTCTTGACCGGGAAACAGTAGGGGAAGCCCCCACAGTTAAATTTCATATATAAAAAGGAAAGAAATCTGTACAAGCAAGAAAATTACAAGACATCAATCCATGTTTGCAAAATAGGTCTATCAGCTATTCTATGTCTAAGTAAATGTAGACTTAGCTCCTCCTTGAGATTAGATTTCCCATCTCTGAACAGAAGGTTGTATATGCTTAAAGATTAAATCATTCCTTTGCTTCCATAACAGCCAACAAGCCACAAGAAAGATCTCCATAAAGCATGAAAGATGAGGTCGGGCACTCCTATGAGATTGCAGTATTTGATGAAATTCTTGTGTTGTGTCCCAAGAAAAACCAATTGTGTTCCAGCAAGCAATTGCAAAAGGGCACTGGAAAAATAAATGCTCTCTAGTTTCTCGCAGACCCAGGAAGCATAAAACACAAGTAACAGGAACATTTGGCGGTTTGCAATGTCTTCTTTCCAATAAATTTCTTGTATTAACTCTATCTAGGAACAACAACCAGGCAAAGACTTTAACCTTCATGTATATTTTGCTGGACCAGATCCATGGAAGGGTTACTGCTGGCTGTATAGACCAAAATGATAGCTTATAGAATTTCTGAGAAGAATAAAGTCATTACCCCAGATGTATGCCCATTTATCCACCATGGAGTTCAAAGAGATTTGGGTAACATCCTCCAGGAAAACTTTATATTCCTCATATGCTTGAACTGATAGAGGAAGAAGAACTGATCATCGACTGACATCACTACCTTTTTCATATATGTTTATAGAAGCTATAAAAAATATAACTATAGAAAATATTTTTTATCATAAATCCACCTATATTATTTTCTCATGTAAAATCTTAATATTTTTACATTAACTAATATGTAAAGTTCCGAGGTTCGACCCCATGTACTATGAATCGACATTTATTTGAGAACGGATCGAGGTAATATGTAAAACTTACAATTTTATAAACTTACTCTATCACCTTTGTCATAGAGCAATATGTAGCCTTAAGTACATCTAAGTGATTTATTAAAAAAAAGCATAAAGGAGTATGTCCATATATAGAAAGAGAAAATGAGAAAAGGAACAGAAGTCTAACAAGCAAACTAAACAAACAAGAGAAGTTAATTTCAGTCTAAATTTGCCAAGGTACACATATTTGTGGAGTTTTGTTGACTGACTTAAGGCTTTATTTCTCACTGTGGTCTCTCATGTCTACACTAGCAGATCAATTGCTACCTCTCCTCCTCCAGCCATCCTTAGTGAGAGGGTGGGGCCCACTTGTCAGTCTCAGGCATGAGAGGATTGGGCCCCTTTGTGAGATATGAAGGGTTCAACGAGGTCCTAATCGCAAAATGTGCTGGCAGTATAAAAGCAGATGCACAGCTACCCGGATTGGGAGAAGCAGCTAAAGTAAGCTTAAGCAGTGACGCCGGCGAGCCATGGACGAGCTGCTCTCGCCGTGCTCGTCGTTCTCGCCGCCCTCGCCGTCGTCCATGTTCTCCACCGGCGCGGCGGCGGCGGCGGCGCACGCGGTGCTCGAGTTCACGTCCTGCGAGGTCCCGGACGAATGGCTGATGGGCGACGTGGTGATGGCCAAGAACGAGGAGGATGTGGGCGGCGGCGAGCTGTGGCCCGTGTTCGCCGGGGGCTCGCTGTCGCCGGACTCGGAGCTGTCCGAGCTGCCGAGGAGCTTCGAGGCGGCGGCGGCGCAGCGGCCGGCGAAGCGGCGGGGGAGGAAGCCCGGGCCGCGGCCGGACGGGCCGACGGTGAGCCACGTGGAGGCCGAGCGGCAGCGCCGGGAGAAGCTGAACCGCCGGTTCTGCGACCTCCGCGCCGCGGTGCCTACCGTGTCCCGCATGGACAAGGCCTCCCTCCTCGCCGACGCCGCCGCCTACATCGCCGAGCTCCGCGCCCGCGTCGCCCGCCTCGAGTCCGACGCGAGGCAGGCCGCCGCTGCGAGGTTTGAGCCGAGCTCCTGCGGCGGCGGCGGCAACGCCTCGTACCACGGCGGCGGCGGCGGCGGCGGCGCCGCCCCCGGGCTCGACGAGGCCGTGGAGGTGCGCAAGATGGGGCGCGACGCCGCCGCCGTGCGCGTCACCACGACGGGCGCCCGCCACGCGCCGGCGAGGCTGATGGGCGCGCTCCGCTCCCTCGAGCTGCCGGTGCAGCACGCGTGCGTCATGCGCGTCCACGGCGCCACCACCGTCCAGGAGGTCCTCGTCGACGTCCCCGCCGCGCTCCAGGACGGCGACGCCCTCCGCGCCGCGCTGCTCCAGCGGCTGCAGGACAGCTAGCTCCGATCCGCCGCCGATCGACGACGACGACCTCCATGCCCGACATCAAGAACACGATCGATCGAGCGTGACACATGTCGGACACAGAGGTAGGCAGGCAGGCATGCATCATCATCACCATGCTAATGGCGAAACTAATCAATGGCCATATCATGGTTAATCCATACACGTACGCATGCTAAATTGCTAATGTAATATATATGTAGTGTGCATCTCAACACATGTATAATAAGTGTCCAATGTCCATGGAATAATTAAGGGCAAGTTAATTAATTAGGTTTGTCTAGCAGATAAGCTAGTACTCCTAGATAGTGTCAATGCAAAAGTTGTTGCAAACAGATCATGACTAGAGAGGAGCAGTGTTATTATTCCCTTGGATCATCCAAACAATTACAATACGCCCAATTAATGATGGGGTCATTGTGTTGTGTGTAACTGTTGTCACTGTGCTTGCTGAAATTATTGCAGATGATTGTGAGGCTCGTGTTGGCCCCCTTGTCCCAACATCGTACTTGTTTTGGCAGTGGCATTGAGCCTAGTTTCCGTACCCAACGTTTAACTGTCTGTCTCATTTCAAAAAATTATAAAAAAATTTTAAAAAAATTAGTCACGCATCAAGTACTATTCATGTTTTATCATTTAATAACAATAAAAATATTAATCATAACAAACTTCAGATAAGACGGACGGTCAAACGTTGGACACGGAAACATACAACTGCACTTAAAATGGACTGATGGAGTAGCTTCTAGCACTAGCTAGCTAGTTTCTGGCCTTGGCCCTTGGATGAAATTATGAGGCTGAATGTGTGGTCAGGGGTACAAGTATGCAACCAACCCTTGTCTCCGCAGATCAATCAAATCATCCAATCATACTTAATTTCAGTAATAGTCATGAGCTAGATACAAAATGATGCACACTGATTAGAGTGGTGATTGAGTTCATTGCTGCTACCTAGCTTATGTTTGTTTTTATTGAGTTGTTAGAGTTTCATACCCCCCCCCCCCCCCAACCAGTTCAACCCAAAAGTTTAAACCGGTGAGATGAACTAAAGCTTAAACTAATAAAAAAAAGACTTAGTAGTACTCCCTCCGTCCCATTTTAAATGCAACCATAAGTTTCCATGCCCAATTTTAATTGTCTGTCTTATTTATTTTTTTTATAATTAGTATTTTTGTTGTTATAAGATGATAAAACATAAATATTACTTTATGCGTGACTTATGTTTTTATTTTTTTAAAAAAAATTAAATAAGACGAACAATCAAAGTTTGACACGAAAAATCATAGTTGCGCTTAAAATGGGACGGAGGAAATATATTTTAACACTCTCCCTTACGTGAGCCCCCTCACCTTCAACCTGCAACCCAAGCCTTAGGCGTGGAATAAAAGTAGGCTATAATTTTCTTTATCTATTTTTTTAACGGAATTTTTTTTTATCTAATTGATTGCCAGTTAAAATTTGATTTTGAGATCTCTAGCTCTAACATTGTATCAAGTTGCATGTACTAACCAATAAAACAATACCGACAATTTAATTATTTTTGAAATAGTTTCTGAGTGAGGATCGATGGTGTTTCATACTTTCAGCTAGCAAAATTCCAAAGCCATGGCTGGCACTTGGCAGTGGCGGCAGCAATGCCTCATTGTCACTGGCCATGCTGCATGCATGCCAGTATGCTTGTCTTTTCTTCCAAAAGGCAGGGGCCACACTGCCACAGGGGGGCAGCTGGCCAGTAGCCATTGGGGCTATTCTCGTGTACTATACTCGCATCACCATATGCTTATAGTCTGGAGTAGTATTTTACTTCACATAATCAAAGGATTTATAAAAAGTTTTAATTAAGGGGCGCAAGTATGTTACCCTATATGTTAGCTGATGTACAACCAAGTTGTATATCTATATTCAAAATTTTCAAACGAAAGAATATAAGAGTGTTTGGTAGTCAGCACATTTTACCATAGTTTGTCATGTCTAAAGTTATACAAATTTGATTGACATGCTATCTGTTTATAGTCACAGTTATAACAAGATTCCCTTGTAAAAGATTAAGTCAACGCGTCAATTACTGAACAAAAGTATGGTAAGATTCTCTTATACTTATTAAGGTGTGCCTAAGAATTGATTATCTCAACTTAGACAAGTGCAGTAATTTTTATTAGCAAGTGATGACAAATTACGACTTGGCACCAAACAGCTCCACATATATAGGGTACCGAAATCTCAAAATTATTGAAATTGCGGATTTCCGAAAATTGGAACCCTATGTGCAACTACACAAGTCTCTGCTTGGATGGAAGGACTTTCAAGTGTACTAAGGCTTAACTATTTGACGAAATAGACACTCATTTATTCCTTAGCTAAGTACTCCTCTTTCGTTGACCCAGTAAAAAAATTCAGACGATGACCACTGTATATACTACTTAGTACTTCGTACTTCTCTTTCGTTGTTTTGCCAACCCGCCTCTACAGTTTTCTTTTCTTAAAAAAAATCTCTTTAGTTATCTCATGTCATTGTTGTAGACGTAATCAATTTTTCATATGTGAGCCCGTACATCTTCGGAATTTTCTTTCCCTGGAGAGAGAGATCACAGAGACAGAGAGAGCTAGCACACACAATTGGATTCAAATAGATCTTTAAACCCCATTAATTATTCCTGCATAAGCATAAAAGTACATCTAAACATTGTTAAATGTGTGTGCAGCTAGCTAGCCACAAGATAATCAACACTGAACAAAGTGAATCAACGCACGCGTGTACACAATTAATCATACGCCATCTTTAATCGCCAACTGAGAATACATAGATTAATATATGGCGCGGGCGTAATATTAATAGTGGCTAATATATCACTCTTCCTAAAGTCAATGTGAAAAATGGAGAACAAGTAACATGCATAATATTTTTTTTATAATGGAATTAAATCCGACCTTCGTTTCAACAAAGCTACAGCCAATTATTACAATATTCTCTCAAAATGAGCAAACACTCAAGCAATAAGAATAACAAAAATAATAAAGCCAACACATAAGGCATAAATAATTATGGAAGTCTATTTATTAATCTACATCCGTAGTTGGCGAAAATCTGTATCGTAACTTCCAAGCTTCGACATGCAGAATATATGAGCTCATTGTTCTCTTCCACTTTTAAAGTTGTGCCTAGAACCGGAGCCAGTACGTTGCATAATATACTCCAATATTTTTATAAAATAATAGAGAGAAATGACATTCACAATATATATAGTTAGATTAACCTATAAAATAATCTTAATATCAGAGTGACGTGATCACTAATACATGGGTTGTCCTCGAGTCCACATGTTATTAATGATCACATCACTGGGAAGTTAACCCTCCCCGAGACAAAATGGGTACTACTCATCCCTTGTCTAATCCAATATACATACCCTAACACATACTACCTCCATACACAAATGTATAACGTTGGTTAGTTCAATTTTGAGCTAACCAACATCAAACAAAATAAAATTGGAGGGAGTACATGCTAGCTAGTTCAATGAGAACAATTAATTGATCCATGCATTTCACAAGAAATGCAAATCGACAGGATGTGATTGATTGTTTCTGTATTGTGCTAATACGTACTAGGTCTAAGTATCTCGTTTTTTTTTTCTTTATATAATGAAAAAATTTTAACCATTATATATCATCATATACAGTACATATATTAACTAATTAATAGGCTATATAGAATCATAATGAACAGAAAATAGCATCGATAGTACACACCCAAGATGATTGGGACTGAACTATCAAGTACATATCTCTTTATCAGCTAGCTTAGTCAGCCAAATTATTATCTAACGAAGAAGATATTTTTTTTTCAGGATTATTAATTATAGAAAGAGATACAACTCAGTTTGTTTATTGATTAATTCCAAATAAGAGAATTTAGACGGTTTGAGTACATTGATATATGTTTATTACTTACAAATTCTAAAAATATCAAATCATTCTATTCTTTTTAATGAGTATTTTTAAATATTAATATTAATAAACACGTAAAACATAGGTCGACGACTAGTGTATATATATACTTTGCATAGTTTTCTCGCTTTTCATCATAATATAATATTACAAACACCCTCTCAAAAAAATGTTACAAACACATCTTCACACTACAAACAAAGAAGATTACACGCACGTGACTACTTAATCAGCGTATTAATTAGCCTCTGACACCAAAAGATCGATGTATACGTACGTCGACGCAGAAAATAATTAAAAAAAACGCAGGGCTCTGGTCTGCAAGCCGACACGTGTTACGTGTGCGTACTACTCGTACACAAGTAGCACACAGAGCGTATATCCGTACTCTACTCTATGCGCATATACGGAGTATATACGTAACGTAGGCCGAGAAAATTGACGGTGGTCCGTACGTACATACGTATGCATACGGTCGAGACCAACCAACCGGACCAGTGTCCGACCGACCGACCAAGACCAGTCGTCGCGTCCCGGATCCAACGGCCACGTCATCACTTACGCCGATCGGCTACGTCAGCACCGTGGGTATATTTAGCCGTCACTAGCAACGAGTTCGTCGTCGTCGTCGCTGTCGCTTGCCGGCGCATGTACGGATACTGGATAGATCGATCGACGGTACAATTGCATATACTCCCTCCGTATCTAAATATTTAACGCCGTTGATTTTTTTAAACATGTTTGACCGTTCGTCTTATTAAAAGAATTAAGTAATTATTAATTTTTTTTATCATTTGATTCATTATTAAATATATTTTTATGCATACATATAGTTTTACATATTTCATAAAAGTTCATAAAGTTTTTAAATGAGACGAACGGTCAAACATATTTTAAAAAAGTCAACGACGTCAAATATTTAGGGATGGAGAGAGTATATGTATACATCACCTTAGTCAGCCATTCCAGTAGTTTTGAAATAAGAAATATGTGCTTTTATTAAAATATCCATAAAAGTCCCTGTATCAAGAATGAGACTTGTATATATGAATAGACGAAAAAAGGGTAAAATATCGAAAAAAAATGTATCAAGAATGAGACTGGTATTTATGAAAAGATGAAAAAGAGTCGGAAACGGTTGAAAACAATATTTGGTTCGATAAGAAATTGTTTTCATATTTATCACTACATGTGTTCTTCCCCATGTGTTCCTAACTCATTTTCCTTATTTTTCGTGCGTTTGCTTTTCAAACTACTGAACGGTTCGTGTTTTGCCAAAAGTTTTTATAGGAAAGTTGTTTTAAAAAATCATATTAATCTATTTTTTAAGTTTTTATAGCTAATATTTAATTAGTAATGCGTTAATCTATCGCTCCATTTTACGTACGGAGTGAAGTGGTCTCCAACCCCTCCAAAAGAACCCAACCTTAGTATATTTATTGCAATATGACGCTGAAACAAATAAGAAGAAAAGCAAATTTTATATATGGCTGGAATAAAAAAAAAGTACCACTGAAAACGATCTGCCACCGTTTTCATCTTATCTTGGAATAAAAAGTAGAGCACGGTTTTGCTTTTTTTCAAATCATGTAAATAGGTCCTCAGACTCTGCCATTAAACACGTAGCTGTAGAGATTTGTTTGTTGGCAAAATAAATTTTATCAAACTAATTACAACTAGCTGCTTAATTTTGGTAAGGTAACTCAGTTATGTTCGGTTTGAGATCTTAAATGAAGTGGTAATAACTTTCAAAGTTGTTAAATGCAAATTTTAATATATTAGGGATAACATATTAGTAACATGCATATGATTGTTGTCTTTTTGACAATGTTATTAGGTACAATGTGTTTGGCTCGAGGCTTGTTCCATCATTTATGGTGTTTTTCTAGTGCTAGAAAAAACACCATAGGGAGGAGAGGTTACCGTACCCGGGTGGTGAGCCCCGTGGTAAATAGTGACAGAGCCGAATGAATGAAATTTATCAGGAATTCAAATTTTTATTTGAATTTCTTTTAAAGATTTGGTAGAGTTACCCGACACCAATCATTACCGCACCCTGGCGTTATGACAGGTAACAGCGGTAAGGTGACATGCTTTATCGAAGGGAACCACCTATATATTTGTCGACAAATTTTTATTTGGAAGAAATTGAGCCATGTATACTTAATCACGAGAAAGCGAAAATTTAATGGAAGTTTAGAAACATCTCTCCGAATTTTATTGTAGAAGTTTGATCAAACAGAGGCCCATCCCGTCAGTCCCAATTAGACGGCAGAATGGGCTATCATCCGGAACCGACTCCAATATCTTCCGGGCCTAAAACGGCCCAAGTTCTTGAACATTTTTAGTTTTCAATTCTCTGTAAACTGCGACCAAAACCATTCTGCATCCTTTACTAGTTCGTCAAAATACATAGGTCCATATGGTTTCAGTATGGTCTTTATAACTTGGAAGACTTACACGGTATAATTGACCGTACAGCTTTGAATTTTGACAACGTATTGGCACGGAAAGCACAGCGCAGCAATTTTGTACCTCTCTTTACTGAAACTCCTGTCACGAATGACTTCTGAAACCCATGAAGCTATGGCTGATAAGTCGTAGGATGAATGAAACAATCGAAAATATTTCATAAATAAAAGAGTAAATTACACCCGCAGTACAACAAGTTGATAGGTAGGTCGATTTAGAACATGAACTTGAGAATGAGACGTTTAAGTACAATAACTTGGCAAGTGGGTGCGCTTTAATATAAGAATTTGATAATTTATAGTATTTTGGTGCAATAACTTGATTAGATATGTGCTATTTTGATTAATGAGTGCTATATAAGTTTTTTCACGATGTTAATATGCCATCACATAGCAATCCCGTGATATTATCATACAATGTTTGATGTAATATGTGAGAATATATTGCTCATCTAATTTGCACCATTGATTTAGATATTATTTTCACCATCTCAAGTACCATCTGAAAATTTCTACACAGTAAAATTTGTTTGACTTTTAGTTACTAGAATGAAAAAAAATATATGCTTGTACAAATCTACATAAGTATATTAACAACGGAGTACGTCAAAACTGAATACATATAGCCATAAATGCTCAAAATAATTAAGTTTTTGCATCACTTGTCGATCAAGTTATTGTACCAAAATCACACCCGCCTTTCAAGTATTTGTACCCGTACGCTCATTTATTAAGTTTTTTACTAGGTTGCACCCACTTACCAAGTTGTTATACTAGTATGCTCATTTTTCAAGTTGTTACATTAAATCGCACCAATTTATCAAGTTGGTGTAACGTGAATGCAATTTACTCTAAATAAATAAAACATATACAAAAGTTTTATTGAACTCTAATTTTAACTTTACGAATTTAAGTTTTGGTTGTGGCTGATAAGCTAATAAACTATATTTTTGGAGTTTCTTTCACTCTTTTTCTGATTCTCAAAGTTTTATTCCGTTCTTAACGAATGAATCAATGAACCGACACACATGCCTTTGCTGCCCTCCATGTTTGATCACCCGATCAAACAAGCTAATCAACACCGTCCATTCCACGCACTGCTCCGGCCTCTGCACCTGCATTTGGGCGCCGCCATGAACGCTGTGATGACATTAACATATCCACTCTGATCTGGAAGGCAGATCAATGTATCAACCACAGTTCAGATCATCTGATTCTTCCGGCAGCAACAGCCGCTAGAGCGATCGAGCGAGCTCTGAACAGTTCTTGATTTGGCTGTGATTTGCAGCTGATGCGCTGTTGCTGCAGAGATAGCTAAGCTAAGCTCACCTGACAACTCAGTTGGAGCGAACGAACGATTATGGCAGCAGCTACCGGCAGAGTGGGCACCTAATCATTCGTGATCATGGCAAATCACTGACCTAATTTGTCATCTTGCTTTAACACTATATAAGGTTCTTTTTGTTCCTTTTCTTCTTCTCTTCTGTTTGTTCTTGTTTGGTGCTTAATCAGAGCTTGAAGATTGGCCCATTGCTTCAGCTCTACAAACCTTGTCAGCCTCCAAAGTGTGGATGGATGGATGGATGGATGGATACTTTGGACCTAATGAAATGTTTTAAGTCCTAGAATTAAGCAGTAGTAGCACACTGAAATTAAGTAGGTTTATCTAGATGAAGGTTTCAGAAAATCGGTGATAGCGATCTTTTGTTTATAGTCAAACAAAATGGGAGAGAGATTGCCGGTTTGTGAATCAACAACCCCTTCTTTCGGGATATTGACAATTTGACAGACTACTTTGTTGGTCAAAAATTGCTGGTAAAATAATTAAGATTTGGCCTCCATTGTGCCTGTTCAATCTTATGAAAGTTAGTACTAATATTTTGCTCTCTTCACAATAAAATGAAATGAAATGAAATGAAATGAAATATGTTTTTCCCTTTGCAGAGTTCCAGGTAACCTCTTCCACAGCTCATATTTTTGTACTAATACCAAGGCCCAATCCTATTACCTTTGCAGTAATCTTAATCCACTGATCAGAAGCCCACAATGCAGAGTTTCCCATAACCACTTGTGGCCTGACCGGCTGGCCCCACAGGCCAGAGACTACCAGAAAACACCAGAAGAATGTTCTTTCACAGTTCCAACACAGTTGCACCACATCTGATGATTCTTCTGAAGATCTTGCACAAGCATAAATTTCTGAACTTGCAGAGCTCAAGCTCAAGCTCTGCTGCTCCTAACTGTCATCAGATTCACCACCCAAATCTCACCAACCTGAACAATTAAGTTAATCTCTACTAGTATAGTTTATATCTAATAGTATATATCTTCTCTAAAGAAAACAAACTTCATGTAATAAAGTAACAACCACTACTACTAATCCTGAATCCCTCTCCCTTCTCTATCACTCTATCTGCAAGCATATATGCTATCCAATCTTGAAAGAAATTCTAGGTTTAAACTAATCTCCAAAGAATAAATGAGATAGATATATATATATATATATATATATATATATATATATATATATATATATATATATATATATATATATATATATATATTGGTTAGCTAAGAGACTACAGGGAGCAGAGAGAGTCTTGTTGCGAAGTGATCATGAAGCCGCGTCCGTCTCCGGCGGCGGCGTCTTCCGGCGGCGTTCCGGCGAGGCTCCGGCCGCACCTCACCCGGCTCACCGTGTTCCTGATCGTCTTCTCCGCCGGGTACTCGGTTGGCATCATGTCGTCGTCCATCCGGCCGCCTGCGAGCAAGCCGTCGCAGACGGTCATACGGCCGCGCGCCGCGCACCTCACCGGCACCGCCTCCTCCACGGATGTCCCGGCGAGCAACGGCAGCGCTGCGGCGGCGGCGAACTACCCGCGCTCGCCGCCGCACGATCTGTTCCGGTTCAGGGAGGAGTGTGGCGAGGCGATACCCAGCGACGCCGTCGTGCGGACGCTCCTCGACAAGCTGTTCGACGGGGAGAGCCCGTACGAGAGCTTCCCGCCGCCGCACACCGCCGCGCTGCTGCACCCGGCGGCGGCGAGGCCGCGCGGGTGGGGCTCGACCGGCGCGGTGTTCGCGGAGCTGATCGAGGAGGTGCGGCCCGACGTCATCGTGGAGCTCGGCGCCTTCCTGGGCGCGTCGGCGCTGCACATGGCGGCCGTGTCCAAGAACCTCTCGCTGTCCCCGGCCATCCTCTGCGTCGACGACTTCCGCGGCTGGCCGGCGTTCCGCGACCGCTTCCGCCGCGACGTCCCGCCGCCGCGCCACGGCGATGCGCTGCTGCTGCCGCAGTTCATGTCGAACGTGGCCGCGGCGGGCGCCGACGCGACGGCGCGGGTGCTCCCGCTCCCCTTCTCGACGGCGTCCGCGCTCGCCGCGCTCTGCCACTGGGGCGTCTACGCCGACCTCATCGAGGTGGACGCCGGCCACGACTTCCACTCGGCGTGGGCGGACATCAACCTCGCCTGGGCCGTGCTCCGCCCCGGCGGCGTCATGTTCGGCCACGACTACTTCACCGCCGCCGACGACCGCGGCGTCCGGCGAGCCGTGACGCTGTTCGCCAGGGTGAAGGGCCTCACCGTCCGGCCGCACGGCCAGCACTGGGTCCTCTCCCCGAAGCCGCCGCTCCGCCGCGACGGCCGGTGACTCCTCGCCGGCGAAAAGCTCGCCGTCGCCGGCGGGGCCACGCACTCGGCGACGTGACGTCGGCGCCCGACACGTGTTCGTCTCAAAAACTCCCAACCACCACCCTTTTTTCAAAGCTCCATTCTTACACAAGAATCAATTCAAGAATTTGGTTCTTCTACTTTGTACTGTGAATTTATACCAAATTCATACACACGAGATCATACGTACTACAATGTATTCAGGTGAGCAGATGACATGTTCTTGTCGGTATTACTTGTTTCATTTTTTTTGTTTATAACTACCTAATTTATCCATTCAAGAGTACATTAATTTCAATCAAACAATTAGGTAAGTTAAATTCTAGTGAGACCAAGTATTTGCCATTGGTTTCCGTCTCACTGAATACGTGGGTATTAACGCGTGGTGCATGTACATAGCGGTGCGCGTGCGTATGCGTTTTTCGTGTAATAAAAAAGGATTAAATCTTTTGCTATGAATGTATCTTGATCAGTATGGGCACAAAAAGCAGGGCCTGTTCTTATCAAAACTTTTTATAAGTGGACAGTGAAGTGTGTGTGTGTGTGTGTGGGGAGAGAGTTCATTAGCTAGCTAATGACCTAGAGCCGAGAGATGACGATTTAGTTGGTGGTGATGGTTGTGAAGGTGACAGTGATGTTTGGTGGCTAGTGGGAGCAGTCAGTGATGCGGTTTGCGTACCGACCAGAGGAAGAAGATGATGCTGAATTCTGATCGAAAAAGCCATTGGATGAGCAGAGCACTGGATGGATATGGCATAATAGCAGGATGGAGATCGAACAGTGAGTCGGTGAGAGGCACAGTGGACAGTGGTAGGTTGTTGATTGATTGGCTACATCATTATTATAGAGTGATTTGCAAGGTAATTAAAATCATGTTAATCTTAATCATCCCCAAGATGATGTAGAGGCAGCCAATTAATGGAGTGTGCATGGATTACTAGATGCTTATGCATGCATCAAGATTATCATGGAGAGGTCAGAGGTGTTTGCTTTGTGTTGTTTCATTCTTGCTGGAATTGAAACTTGTTTGTTGTTGTTGTTTTATCAAAATTATAAAGGAGAAGTCAGGGCAGGATTACCTCGTCCAGAAGATAATCCTGCCTCTGATAAACATACAAAATTTATATAAAAAAGTAAATTATTTTTGAAATTTATTTAAATTGGTGGGGTTATGTTGGTCTTACCATTATCGGCACTAAGCAAGTTACCATCGGTTTTGTAAATCCTGATCATATGTGTATACTTTGTGTTCTGTCATTCTTGATGGAATCCTCTTCTTTGTTGTTTGTTTTTTCTTCTAAGCAATTTTCCTATCATGAACAAAGTATGGAAAATTTATTAGAA
Source organism: Oryza glaberrima (assembly GCF_000147395.1). Taxonomy (NCBI): domain Eukaryota; kingdom Viridiplantae; phylum Streptophyta; class Magnoliopsida; order Poales; family Poaceae; genus Oryza; species Oryza glaberrima. The sequence continues at coordinate 19,070,680 of NC_068334.1, read as the reverse complement.
GATACTCCCTTCATTCCAAAATATAAGGCTCAACCACCCTTAACCCAAAAACCAAGAAATAATTATTATCACCTCATAGTTTAAATCACACTAATAAATATAATGTATGTACCCAATAGAATTAAATCTATTGAGGATGAAGAACTTAAAAAATAATAATTTAATGAAAAAGAAGGTTTAGTTAATAGCATGCATTCATGCATTATATTATGAAACATCTCAAAAATTTTGTTGTGCCTTATATTATTTATGGAATGGAGGGAGTAACAAATTTTGTAATCAAAATTTGATATATACCTCCCTAGGACCACAAAATTACATTTTTTTAGCAGCAGCAGCAGTCATACACTGTCAATCTGAGCACATAAAACTCAGGCACTGTCAGTAAATAATTGTGCATACCTGTTTAGATGGGACTAAAACTTTTAAGTCCCTATCATATCGGATGTTTGGACACTAATTATAAATATTAAACATAGACTATTAATAAAACCCATCCATAATCTTGGACTAATTCGCGAGACGAATCTATTGAGCCTAATTAATCCATGATTAGCCTATGTGATGCTATAGTAAACATTCTCTAATTATGGATTAATTAGGCTTAAAAATTTTGTCTCGCAAATTAGCTTTCATTTATGTAATTAGTTTTGTAAGTAGTTTATATTTAATATCCTAAATTAATGTCTAAATATAAAGACTAAAGTTAAGTCCCTGGATCCAAACACCATCAAATGTGCTCCTGCTCCATGTTCTTGTAATCTGTAGATGAAGTCAAGTTGAAAGTTTTGGTGTTCACATGTCCCTGAAAATCAACCCTGCATTTGTCATCAACTTCGGATGCATATGTCATCAATTTCGGATGGACCATTTGAACGCATTCACATATCAGGAACAGTACAACAACCTGATTACATCAGATAAAACGAACTGGAAATCTCCAGAAATATTTTTGCTGACTCACAGGCGTCTCATTATCAACAAGCACATGAAACCAACCAGCGATCACGACCGGCACACCATCCGATATGTAATCGTCTGTGATCTCCTTTTTTCTCGAGGAGATCAGTTACGATATTGATCACCAGAAGATTGAAGGTAGCATATCTCTATCTCGTGCCAAATCTTTCCCCCTGTGTTCCAAAAGTTCCTGAACTTCTTTTCGGAAGAAATATATACACCGTCTGTTCTAAAATATAGCAACCTAATACTTGATTAGACTGTCTAGACTTATACTATTAGATTATCCAGATTTATAGCACTCAATCTAATCAAGTACTTCCTCCGTTTCACAATGTAAGTCATTCTAGCATTTCGAATCTAGACTATCTAGATTCATTAACATCAATATGAATGTGAGAAATGCTAGAATGACTTATATTGTGAAACGGAGGAAGTACTAGATTGTTATATTTTAAGATGGAGGGATTAAGTATGTTCATTCCATGGTCCATGAACAGTGTTCCACAAGTTAATACTATGCGTAAACAAACAATCTGTGTTGAGACGTCTAATTGTTGAGATTAACAGGTCTTAATCATGTGCACCACGGAGAGATAGTGTGGGCAGTGTCAGGTTAGCAGGGAGTGAAAATTATCAGTTGACGAGACGGGAAATGGTGTAGCGTCGATTCTGCCGGTTTACGTTAATAGGCGTCGCCTTTGCTGCATTCGGACGCCTCTCGCATCGGCGTGAAAAGAAGCAATCCACTTTTCATAGGGATCGCCATTTGATCCGGTGTAACCGTGACTATGAGCCTCAATCCATGTGCAATTGCAATTTGCTACTAGTACCATTCAGCAAAATTTTATAAGAGTAAAGTATACGAACGGTCCTTAAACTTGTAGGGGTGTGTCATCTAGGTACCTAAACTCTCAAAATACATGTCCAAGTTCTAGAACTTGTCATAGCGTGCCATCTAGATCCCAAATCGTTATAACCCCTTTAGGATCCTACGTGGCGTTGATGTGGCATGCCACACGGATATGACATGGCATTATTTTGACTGACAAATTTTTTGACACGGATATCCCAAATTTTTTCCTTGTTCTTTTTTTCTTCTCTTTTTTTCCTCTTTCTTCTCCTTTCTTTGTGACCCGTGCAGAAAAAAAAGGAAAAAAAGAAGAATGAGAAGAAAACGAAAAAGAAAAAGAAAAGAAGGAAAAAAAGAAAAGGACATGTCATGTCCATGTGGCATTGCCACATCAGCGCCACATAAGATTCTAGAGGGGATGTATTAATTTGGGACCTAGATGATACACTTTGACGAGTTCTGGGACCTGGATATCCATTTTGAGAGTTTATGGACCTATATGACACAACCCTACAAGTTTAAGGACCGCTAATGTACTTTACTCTTTTTATAAATTTGATATGCTTTGCAGTACAGTTAAGCTCATTACTACTCCATTTGAGATGCAAATCTCATTACCCCTCCCTCCATCTGTTTAAAAAAAATTCATTTCTAGCCCTTCAGCTTTGTGGGAAAAAAGAGCTCATTTGTACTATCTTATTTTTCACCAGATTGTAAATAAAAAGTTCTCTCTCTTTTTACACCCCTAAACACTTTTCACAATCCTGCTTTTTTAAAAAAAAAAAATACTGAATGGCTAAAATGGAGTCTCTCTTGGACGGAGTGAGTACTTACCATATCTAATTTTGGTGCCTACGATGAGCAGGCTGGCTTGCATGTATTGTTATTTGTTAGTTTAGACAATACATGCTATGCAAAGAATTAACACAGTCTCAAGAAAGGTAAACTTCCAACCCAGGTGTAATCTTTATTTCAACAAGGTGAACACTCTGTTCTCAAGTTATCAGGTGAATCAGCTAAACAGTGAACCGATTTTCTGTCTTCTGAACATATGTTGCAACAGGATACCACCTGAACCCTGTATGTATTGCAACTCTTTTTACTCCTCCTTTAATTAATACAGAGGACAATTCGCTTGCCTTTTCACAAAAAAACAAAAAAGGATACCACCAGAACATATTTGGTATGATGAAACAGCCTTTCCAAACAGTCAGATAAAAGACACAGAGGTCCACCTATCAATCATTCAAGACAACTCTAATGCGCTTCGAACTTGTTCTTCTCTTCCATAATAGACAAAAAGCAAAACTACAACATGATCAAATAATTCCGAGATGAACAAAGGTTCAAACAATCAACGGAAATTACTCGTGTGCGTTGAATTGGTACCTCTCTCCTATCAAAAGAAAACACAGATGAATCTACATTACGACCAAAAGTATCTATATAACACAAATGCCTTGATGTCGCTGATTGCAACTTGGATAAAAAGGTAAAATTTGGATAGGGGGTCCGTGATCACACCATTAATATCCCTTGTTGCCACGTATCCGAGCTCGCATGTCAACCTGTTGTGACAATTAACAGAATAAGCATTTCCATACACAGATAAACGCAAGAGTAACACTGGAATAAACCTCTACCTCTCAATACCTCAAGGACCATAAAAAAAATCACATCAACGATGTAAATAGAGAACATTAGACGCATACATATCAATATGGTGTATACAGATCTTAACATGCAATGCAACAATACTGGGCCAGAACAGCCCAAGTAGTCCTAACTCCTAAGCTAGGTAGTATGTCACATTCAGAACTTGTACATGGGTTGATGCAAGGCATATGATTATATTCCATTGGAAGAGAACAAAAAGAGCTGTCCATGAGAACTTGAGAAGTAGGAGTGTCATGATTAATAACATAACCAAAAGTTGCCTATGTTATATAAGGAAAAAGACCAGCAGGTGTTTCAGGTTGGATATTCTGGTTCCTTCCGCTATCACAGGATGCATGGCCCTATCGTGTGGATTTTGATGTTTAAAACAAATCTAAAGGGAAAAAATGGTCACCGGTGTGAAAAAGTTATAACAGTAATCAGGAAAACATTTAGAAGTTGACTTGATTTTCATGTACTCATGTTACCATACTACAACTATATTGCTTTCATCTGAAACAATGGATACACTTATAGCCTTATAGGAGTTACAGAGGGCCTTGATTCTGATTTGTATTCCAAGATCTAGTTTTTAACTGTGCAAGTAAAAGTCAAAGGAGAAGATTAGTATCATCAGGTTAATTCCTGACCACCATTCTTATTCCCTGTCACAGTTTGTAGACAGCCCGGGTTCTTCAAACTTAAACCGCCAGTAACTATAAGTTGAGCTATGCCTATGCAATTATAACTATATAAGCTGTATGACTGTAATGCTGTATTGCACTGCAGTTAAGACAACACTGAGCAGCCTAATAACCAAGTAAATGTAACAGCGGAAGGAGCTTAGGGGCCAGGGAATATAAACTCTGAACATTTATCAGTTTACTCAATCCTGTCAGGATGGGAACAATAAAAAGCCCATGCTTTTCTTCTCCATACATATATAAAGGATGCAAACCTACTGACATGTAAGATTCACTTTTTTAACCAATGTGAGATCCACCTTTTAACCCTCTGAATCCCTCCAACGACATCCAACTCTGGTTCAGATAAAAACCTAGCCTATCATGTCAAAGCAATTTGCATTGGCACCGCATCAAACTATCAATATAAGGAACACACAGAAAATAAAATCTCCCCCTGGGTTCAGTTCAGGCTATTCGAAGCTTCACCAGGTTTGCCGAAACCGCGCGCGTGTGTTTCTCACCCATGTACACCCTCGAAACGCATCGATTTCAAACAACAACAGTCACTACCAACATATATACAGAATCAGAACCCGTGCTACCGAGGGGATAGATAACGGATTATCTGGTCAATGGTCATTGCAGTTAACCTCACAAGTAACCAATGTGCAAAATGCTACTAGATCGTTCACAGGCCCTCCCAAACACACTCATCAGACAGTAATCAGCAAGCCACACAACCATGGATCAAGAGCACTAGCATAGCTGGTAATTTCTGCAGTGATTGAGAGCAGGTGGAGGAACGCATGCCTGGCCCCTCTTGCAGTTGAAGTAGGTCTCCCTGAGGCCGACGCACTCGCTGGTGATGTTGGGGACCTTCTCCCCAGCGCACTCCTTGTACGGCCTCTTCTGCACCTGCGAAACAGCAAATCGGTCAATCCCCGGCGGCATCAACCCTAACGGCGGCGGCGGCGGCGGCGGCGGCGAAGCCCCCACCTCCCCCCACCGCCAAATCCGATCGAGGGAAACGTTACCTTGACGCAGTCCGTCTCGCTGAGGCACTTGACGAGCTCCATGGCCAAACCCTTGCACGACTTCGCCATCTCTCTCGAGCTCGAGCTCGCTCTCTCGCTTGCGGGAGGGGAAAGGGAAGGTGGGGGCGGCGGCTTCTCCTCCTCCCGGCGGCCGCGGCCGGCGAGGCGGATTGGGCCGGGCCGGATTCTCGATGGGCTATCGAAGGCCCACACCTGCGACACGAAGGGCGGATCTGGCCCATACTACCGACCTCGGTGGTGGGCCGGCCCAGGAATACTCCCGCATGGCCGTAGCTGCTTTGTACTATGGCCCATGAGAGATGAGACGCCTCCTAAGGTAGAGCTGAAAATACACAAGCAGATATGGTCTCTAAACAAATGGTTCTAAAATTTCGATGCAATTCTGAAAACAAGGATTTATTTCATATGTTATTTTAACTAGAAAAAATGCACGTGCGTTGTGATGGGAGAAGGCTATTTTAGTCTCATTATTATTGTTATACGGTTTAGCTAGGATGAAAATCATTGTGGCAACTCGCTTGGATATTTTTTTTTTTTTTAGAAAATCATGAGTTGTAATTAGGAGTCTGACTCTCATCTCAAGTTAGTATGCGAGTTTTTTTAAAATTATTTTTTATACGACTCCTTTTGTATTTTCAAAAGCGTCCCAAGTTAACATGCGAGTTTTTTTAAAGAGATTTCTTATAAAGACGCCTTTTTATTTTCAAAAGCGAACAAACTTAAAAAGGGACTCAAACACATATATGTATTTCCAAAAGTGAACGAACTTAAAACCGACTCAAACACAAATGACCTACCAAAGTATCGGCAAAAACATCTTTAGTTTTTATAATAGTAGAGATTTAAAACTTTGGAAGCTAATTTTATAATTTTGGATTAATTTATAATGATAAAAATAGTAATATTATGATACCATTTCTAGTGATAATTCTGATGATGATGTCATTTTAACGGAACAAATCCAGATATGGCGGCTAAGCCAATGGTCGTATGATCAACATACAATCATATATTCCTATTGGAACTTAATTATATGGAGACTAGCGCTGTCATGTTATTTAAAAAAAAGTTAAAGTGTTCTTAATTGCTACATGATCCATTTGTTAATCCACCACAGTTTCATGCTTTCTTAAAGAATTGTTGCATACAGAGACGTGGAAGCTAGCCAGCTTAACCTAATATATCCTGTGATAAATTGGATCAGGTCTCAACTGCTCAAGGTCAGGGAAGGAGAAGCATGTGGATCATCTGTTACAGTGTACTTTTCCAGATTGATTATCAGGAAAAAACACACACAAGTACAGAAAAGTTTCTGTTAGAAGAACATGTAAGTACAGAAAGTAGACTCTCCACATGCATATCCAGATGTTCAGGCATCTTATTTGCTCTTCTGCCACAATTCATAAAGTACAGGCTCATTCATAGAACTTTCTCTCTTTAAAATCGACATGTTCTTCAAAATGCATCCTTTATACTACTTCTATCATCTTTAAAAAAAAAACTAGAAGTAAATGTGTAGTATTCAGTAATATATTTTTTGATGAGACTATCAATTAATCCAATGTTCATGCATCTATAGTACTTAAAATATTAATAGTGGTGGTATCCATTTTCACAATATCCCTATCACTAAATAACATATGAACCTCACAATTTGTACTATTACATCATCTTCAATAATTCCTCTCCTATTTCACTATTGGTTTTCCCCAAATTTCAAAACCATCTACTTGAAAAAAATATACTACTCCCTCCATCCTAAAATATAAGAATTTTTTTTACTCTAATACGGTCTCCGAGATGCTACTTTGACCAACAATATTTGTAAAAGTAAGATGTTTTAAATAAAAAGAGTCGCATATTATGATAGTTTGTTTAATAATAAATTTAGTAACATCAATTTTATATGATTGATCTTTTTTTTTTATGAATAGTCAAAGTTAAAAATGTTTAACTTATCACTATACTAAAAATGCTTATATTTTAAGATGAAAGGAGTATTATTTTGACTAAATAAATGCTTATTAATTGATTCACCAAAGGCTACTAAATTACTAATACTCGATCGAAGTTGTAAAGTTTTAGCTTAATGCATGTCTAGAACAATACATATTTTAACAACATGGAGTTGTACTAAACTAGAGAGATGCACTAACTTGCAAGCACCTACTACATACTTATGACTTATCTTTAATTCTTAACTAATCGATCCATTCTGAGTTCTAATCAGCAAGAGACAACACATGCATCATCATCAGCAGCAGCAGTTTAGCTTGTCCCTGCAAGTTGAGCACCCTCTGGCTCCTATAATAAACCTTGCAAATTTGCAATTGCAATGGCACATTGGCACAGAGCAGAGAAGCCTCCTCCTGCTCGATCGACCTGCAATGGAAGGGCTCATCCCTTTCGTGTTCGGCGTGATCAAGAAGCGGAGGAGGAGGAGGAGGAGGCCGCCGGGTCGATGCTACGAGCGCCTCCACTCTGCCGGCGGCGGCGGCGGCGGCGGCGTGTATCGGTCGCAGAGCTGCCGGTTCCCTGTCCGTGCTCCGGCCGACGAGGAGGAGGAGCTCGAGCTCTTGTACTACGACGACGGTGGCCGTCGGCGCGCGTCGCCGGCGGGGGCCCTCTCCGGCGAGATGCCGGCCTCGGCGGTCGGCTGCAGCGAGCGCGGGTCCTTGTCTAGGTCGCTCAGGTTCAGCAGCATGCGCGTGCTCGCTTGCGTCTCCGGCGCATGAGAGAACGCATTTGTGTTAATTTAGCAGTTCTTGTACAAAGTACAGAGTGATCAAGTGAAAAATGGAGTGAGATTTATTTTGCATATGCAACTATGCAAGCTAAAATTTCCTTATGTTTTCTTCTTCTTCTAGTTATGTGATGGCGAGGTTAAATTAAGTCCAAAATTGCATTCGTGAGTCGTGACCTGACCTGACCTGATAATGTGAAACAGTGCAAGTGTTAAACTTATAGGATGCACTGCGCCCTCTCCGTTCGATCCAGGAAAATGATAGTGTGATGCTGTTGTTTTTCAGTTTGTGTAGGCTTTTGTTTCGGGTGGGATAATATCTTGGGGAAAGGTTTCGCGTTTAGGAGGGTCAGTGCCGAAAGTCTCTGAGGTGTTTGTAAGGTTTGCAGCAGTGGTCCAGAGAGAACCAGTTTTTTACCGGCGTCTGTTCTTTTGTTTTGCTTTTGTTGTTTTCTTTCAGCCTTTGTGTAAGACTCTGTATGATAATGGGCTTTGTTCCAAAGCCGGGTCAATGAAAAATTTGATCTGATTAAAAAAATCCAGGAAAATGATTGTGGAAAAGTTTGGTTCTTTTCCCCCTCTTCATACATGAATTTAAAGGCCTCTTTAATTGGAAGAAAAATATAGAAATTTTTGAAGGATTTCAATTCTATAGGAAAATTTCCTATGAAGCCCTTTTAAACGAAGGGTTGAATCCTATCCAATCTTTTAAAATTCCTAGAAAATGAACAATCCTATAGAGATTTTAGAGGAAATTTAGCAACAGCTTCAACCTCTTGGTAACTTTCCTTTGAGTCTATCTCTCTCATCCAATTTCTGCGTTTTTCCTACGGTTTAATAAAACAGTCATTCCTATATTTTTTCTGCGTTTTACAATCATCTGTTTACATTTACATTCCTATCAAAATTTTAAGTTTTTTCTATTTCTACGTTTTCTCAATCCTATTATTCAAAGGGGCTCAATATTTAACTGTTGTCTGAACTGTAAAATTATTGTGTTACTCACAAAAACTGACAGGGAAAAAAATTGTTGTTTTTTTTTTAATTTTTTTTCTTCTACTGCTACCTTGTTGCATCAGTTGCCAGATGCCAAGCATGCGAGTCACCACTGACACCTGGCCCCGCCGCGCCGCCCAAGAACCTCTCCTTCTTCTCCTCCTCCGGTCCTCCCTGATGAAAAGCGCGTCACTGCAAGCACTGAACCCAAACCGAGCCATGGCGGCCATGGGGCGATCTGTGCGGGTGGTGCTGGACTCCTCCGTCCTCCTCGACCCATCCGGTGTTACAGCGGAGGAGGAGGAGGTGGTGGTGGCGCTGCGGCCTGGGGCGGAGGCGCTGCTGCGGCGCCTGCGATACTCCAATCTCCGGGTGGTATGAAGCGGGTTCTTCGCCCCTCTCGATCTCTCCCCTGCGATTTGCGATTAGTACTAGTGGGATGTGGGCAGGGTGTTGGTTACTGGTGATTTTAGGATGGGATTGCTGCAACCTTAGGTTTTTGCTGAGATGATCTGAACATCTGTTTCGGGCTGAATGTGAATGATCTCGAAAAAAATTGGCTAAAGACTCAAATCTTTTTACATTTTGTTTCAGTGTTTACACATGCTTTTGTGTTTGTTTAGCTTCATGAAGTTTTTCCCTATGGAGATTATTTAGGAGGAGGGGATGTTTTGGCTGATCAGATGTGTTAGCTCTTGGCTCAGTAGAATCCATGGCCAATTGCATGCCACTAACTTTATGATTAACGCATATTCCCCCCCCCCCCCCCCCCCAAAAAAAAAACTATATGATTAACGCGAACACATCTCATTGAGATTTTTATGATGTCTCCTTGTAGATTTTATCAAGTTCTTTTTTTGAATGAACCGGCACGAAATGATTCACAGCTAATTGTATCATCCTTCTCTTTTTCAGGCTATTTGCCATCCGGAGGGCTTGCCAACTAATGAGGTGCTCTGTTTACATCCTTTCTGAACTTATTTTGCTTGCTTCGTCAATAATTTTACTACTTTGACAGGCTAGCTTGATGAAATGAAATTATGTAAGAGAAAATGGTCAATGTTTGTACGGCTACAATATTGTGTTCTACTGCCATTTTTCTTATCAGATTTACCTTTAAAACAATCTTGTTAAACTTGTGGTTACACGCAAATACTTTCGTAATATATTTCTTAAAGGCACTAGGACAGTAAGAGTGGTCTTGTTGTCTCCAACATCTGTCCTAATAATACCAAAGGTGCAATTTCATAAGATTGAATTGAATTTTATTCTAAAGTAACCAGATAGAATTGAACTTTTAAATGCTCTAGTGGCACCATCTCTTAATCTTCAGAAATGTAGCGTTCTTCTGGAATCTGCCTTTAAACAGTTAAAATATTTGCATTCCGTGAATTCAAAACAATTGTTAACTATTGTGGTGCTTATCTCTGTGTCCTTCCCCTGACATAAAAACCTCTATGGAAATATTGCCTTTAGACAGTTAATGTTTTTTTTTCTGATATAAAGTGACTGCAGTTGAAGAAAAATAGTTTGTGCTTACACACCCCCTCTTTGCTTTTTATTAGTCAGGTTTTCTTGAGAAGACTGCAAAATTGTACTCCTTTGGATATATGCCACTTACATCTCCAAGTGGGAGCAATTTACTAAATGAGTTGATGTTAGAATGGAGTGGAACGAATTTTTGCTTCTATGTGACTTCAGGAGTTCATGAAGGTCTACTATCTGAACTCCAGAATCACAACTGGGAAGTTATTGCCATGGGTAAGCATTAACAATACCGTACTCATGTTCTTAGGAGTTCATTCATCGAATAATGTCCCTATATATATGTTGTGGGCCACTTACTCTCTCTATATTCAGGTAATGAAGATGTCATAAAGAACTCTGGAGTTATACATATTAGCATGCTTCAAGAGTTACTTATCACTTTGGCAACTTCAATAAAAAAGGTTAACTTTTCTTGGCATCAACTTATGCATTTTAGTGGTATAATGCATTTAATTTTAATTATATACTAGCGTTTGTTCTTTTTTTATTCAGGAAATAGGAAACTCATCTGCTTTCGTGGTTGGCTATGTTATGAAACAATCCCGTGAGGAAGACTTTGCCAAGGCAATTTTTGTACACTCTGTTACTGACTACTATGTACTGGACCTCTTCTCAAATATCATTTTCTTCACCTTGCTTGCAGAGAGGAGCATTCCCCATTTATCCTAGTAAAAACGATCTTATCTTTGTTCCACTCTCTTTTGAACTTCCCTTAGCTTCTCAATTGCAAGAAGTTGATCTAGTGCTACACAAAATAACTGATGAGATCATCAACATTGATCCAAACTCTTCCATCAGTTTTCCGAAGGGGATTTCATTTTCTCCGGGAATGTCTGAAATTATAAGGTACATAAGAAGATCGAACTGAGAGTTACTGGACATAATGTAACAAGAAATGTATTTACCTTTTAATAACTTGTGATGGAAGTTTGCTATGGTCTTTATATGCAGTGGCTATTGAAGCTATAAATGACAACCAAATGTAGTAGTGTTTCCTTTTTAGCATGGTCTATTTGGCAATGGCTTGATATTTGTTTTGCTTTCAAAAACTATAAAGCTCTTCTGCAGTTCCTTATTTAGTCTCACTACAACTCTCTATGTTAAGCAGGTTTGTAGAAGAGCACTGTGATTTTTGTGTAATTGATCCATTCAAAAATATTTATCCATTGCTGGATCGCATCCAAATTCAAGAAATTCTAATCCGACTGGAAGGACTTAGCGCCGAAGGAAGGCCAAAACTCCGAGCACCATGCTTTTTAAAGGTCTTTTTAACTGAACTTACATTCATGCAGAACAATGGATACATTATAATGTCATAAAGAAGAACATTTGGAGATGCATATATCTGTTCCCTTGCTGTTACTTGAAACTGTCTATTTGCCAGTTACCATCTTTTTCTTCCATCTATATATGTTCCACAATTGCTCATTTAGCAATCTGTACTGTTGATTTCGAATTTATATGTCCTAGATGATTGACCACTTGTGTGATGGCAAATTGTGTTCCCTTAGTGACCTGTTGTATGCTTGGTCCTATTTTGTCATTTCTCCTCTGTTCTGTTTCTTAATTGTTGTCCTATATGTTTTTGATATTTTCCACCCCTCGGTGCTCTTGTGGTGTGGTCTTGATACTTCTGAATAGCATAAGTGTCCTTTGTGATTTGTCAAAGTTTAACTTTGCTAGTTTTCTTTGCTTGACTAGCTATTTTTGTGAAACAGATTGAAAGCTTTTGTGGCAGTGAATTACAGAAACAACTAGCAGAAGCTAAGTTATCCTTTCCGCTCATTGTGAAGCCACAAGTAGCATGTGGAGTTGCTGATGCCCACAATATGGTAACTCTTTGGCTACATTTATTTATATGTACCTATACATTAGTTTTCTATCATATATCCTGTAGTCACCAACATCAGGAAGATGCTTCATATTCTAACTGTGCCATCATTATCAATTTTTAGTTAAGATTTTTTATTGTTTTACTTTTGCACCTGAATTGCACATTTGTTGTGTACAGGCATTGATTTTCAAAATCGAAGAATTTAGCAACCTTAGTGTGCCTCTTCCAGCTATTCTACAGGTACGATTTTGTATCTTTCTTCAGATGATGATTACTTGGAATTAAATCTGATATATATATCTTGGTAAATTTTATATTCTAAAGATAATCAATTCTTCCTTGAGCACTTTGCAACAATTTATTGCTAAGTTTTCACAACGATTCATTGCAATTTTAACATTTCTGAGGCATCCTATGTTCAAATCGATTCATTTGGACCTTGCTAGTAAGTTACTACGTATCTGTCAATTGCAATTCTGATGACCTGCCTGCTCAAACTTATGCATTTTATTAATGTTATGTAGGAATATATTGACCATGGATCCAAAATATTCAAATTTTATGCAATTGGAGACAAGATTTTTCATGCTATTAAGAACTCAATGCCCAATGCAAGTCATCTTAAATCATCATCAGGAGGCAAACCTCTTACATTCAACAGGTACACTTGCAGAAGTATATACAGGCAAAGTATGATGCCCAATTTCTCAATCAACTGTTATCAAGTATCAACACTGATAGAGTCATATTTTTTATTTTAATTTGGGTTACCACAGTTTGAAGACTCTTCCAGTGGCTACAAAGGAGCAGCTGCTGCAAAACGAGGTGCAAGATAGCAAATTGTTGGACATTAATCTAGTAGAAGAGGCTGCAAAATTGCTGAAGGAATTGCTAGGGCTTACAATATTTGGGTTTGATGTCGTTGTAAGTATTTCTTCTAGCCTTTGTATAACCATGCTTTTTGAGTAAGTACAGCTACTCAGAGGAACAGTAGCATAATTCGTCCCGCTGGAATACCTCTGATTGCCTTCATGCTTAATTGCTCTCGACATATTCACCATGCCAATGCTGATTGTATATGCAGGTTCAAGAGTCCAGTGGAGACCATGTCATAGTGGACCTAAACTATCTTCCGTCTTTCAAAGAAGTTCCTGACAATGTGGCGATGCCTGCATTCTGGGATGCAATCAAGCAGTCATATGAGTCAAGGAAGCAGATGACACAAACTTAGTTCAAGTTCTCAAGCAAATGATTTGCATACAGGCGACAACATTCATACTAATTGGAAAGGGAGACCGCTCTTTGGGATCGAATTAACTCTGACCTCTAGCAGAGGTTGCTTGTCACTTAGATTTGTGGAACTGCTTGCGATGAACATTGCTGGCAGAGATGTACACCTAGCGCTAATAATTTGGGGAACAAAGTCTTTTGTGTTCCCTGAGTTAAAACCCTTAGCAGAATAAGCATGCAGAAGCAACTCTCCCGTGTTAAACTAATTATTCTGTTGTGCAGTGTACCATTTACATGTGAATTTTGGCCACTCTGTAAACACTCTGCTGAAATGAGAAATTGCTTACTGATATGCATACTACTGCTGCTATGGATGTTGAAATGCCATTTCTGTTCATTTCTATTCTTTTACTCTTTGAAAATGATATCAGCATACAGATGAAGCCCTTGAGCTCCTTTTCAACTCATCCCATGGTAGTTAATCAGATGCTATATATTTCTTCAGAGAAGCCTGCTTCTCAAAACTACTAACTTTTCCTGGGAAAAAAAATGCTGGCTGGAAGGAAAGAAGAGAGTTGGAAGCAATTACTATATGGTCCTAGAAAAGTTCAGAACTGAACCTTTTTGTGCCATATGGAGGCCAAGGAGAAAGAAACACTGTAACATTGCACCAAATGGATCATCCACTCTTAACAATATTTTTCTGTTTGGTTTCATGTGCCTGTCCTTTTCACTGACATTTTTGTTACATTTGTATGCATTGTGTTTAGCTCCAGGGATGGTTTCAGGATTGCCGGCACATTTTTGTCCTTGGAGTATTCAGGTAACCTTTTCTGCCATAGGGTGATACATGCTCTGCTCTACCTGCATCTGACCACCTCCATTGTTTCTGCAGCCTTTCCTGAAGTATGGATCGCCTGAAGAGAGTTACTGGCATGGCTAAGGGATTATCAGCTGTTCCGGCTCGGAAAAACGAAGACGAGAGCTTGGTTCTCTTTGGTGAGCTGTACAGGCATGAGAAGGAGAAGGATGTGAACCTCCTTGAACCAATGTACTCAGTGGAGTTCGAAGCAATTCAAGGTGAGAGTTTTGCCTTGTCTTTTGAGTCCTTAACCTGTTCATGCTGGCATGGAGGTGCAACCAATTTTCTTGCTTTATTCTATCACCAGTGCCTAGAGCTAACATGTTAGGTAGGGTTGTTATGATATTTTCACTAGAGTAAATGAGATCTCAAGTTATCGACGCAGCAATTTCAGTAGATGCTGATGAAATTATTGGGGGAAAAAACCCTTTTTTGCTTGGAAGATGGATAAACTGATTGGACTTATTACCTACTTTGGTTGACCGAATATAGGAACCAGTCGTATGTTCAAGTTACCATCAGGCAAGAAAGATTACCTCCTACCAGATGGTGGAAAGCACGATTACGACTGGTAACAGTAAAATTTGCTCAGTGTTTAAGATGCACCTAGTCTTTCCATTGTGTTCTCGAATAATATCAGATAATTTCAGGCTCAAGACTCCTCCAGCTACTCCACTGTTCCCTTCCCTCGAGATGGAAGCTAATTCCTCTCAAATGGTTTTTCAGAGAGAATTGCCTATCCTTCAGCCAGTTAAAACTTCAAGGGTATGACAACTATCTGCACTACTAATTGACTGTAATTTACCATTCACAAGTTAAAAGAACCATTAAATTAATCTTTTGGTATGATAATATTATCTGAAACTGTTACATTTAACATGTTCAGAATAATTCCTGAATTGTCCAAACCAGAATTAAAAATAATAATCTGATTTTCGTAGAAGCAGTAAAAGATTTCCTTTGCAAAATGATCCTCCGTTTTCCTTGATATTACTGTGACATTCTGAAACTTCAACAGTTCTCAATCAAGCCTGAACCAACAAGCACATCAACAAGAACTGAATCGCCTACCTCCAGCTCCTCAAAGTCTGCTACTCCGACGGCAAGATCCAGTAGCTCTTCATCAAAGAAAAACTTCACCAAAGGAGATCCTGCTCTCTCTGAAGTGAACACAGCTTACAAAATGGACAAGAGATCAAGCTACACTCCTCTGAAGAACATACAACAACTTGCAGCTCCAACAACTAAAAGTACAGCAGCCAGCAAAGCAGCCAAGAAAACCTCAGCCAGCAAGAAGCCTGAATTCCCAGGCAGCACAAATGCAGTAAACAAAATGGCCAAACTAGGAATCCCCGACAAGCCGCTGAAGAAAACCACAGCGACTGCACCGAAAGCTCGGTCCAAAGATCCCGCAATTGGTATGAAGGATCTGAAAATGGATGCTGGCACAGCAAGAAGAATACCATGCCCACCTGCTGCAACAGTGGGTAGCAACAATGAGCTTAACAAAGTTGCAGGGAAAGGAAGGAGAAGAACTGGAGGTGAGCCTGCTCCTGGCAATGGCAGCCGTGCCACTGAAGCTACTACAAATGGAAGGAGAAGAGCAGTTGCTGAGAAGGAGCATGGACAAAGGCTTGGAAGCCTTGCAAAGAAGTGAAACAGAAATATCACCATTCTATCCAGAGCACACTTAACTTGAATGTTTTTTTCTCGGTTAATGTTTGTGTTTATGGGGTTTTACCAATGCTGAATGAACACTCTTCATGTTGAGGAGTTTAATCATCTTATGAGTACGAGTTGCAGAAACATTGAAATTGTTCATAGATTTGGGAAATCACTTTGTTCATTTCTACGGAACAGAGTTAATCCTGATTGAACCAACCAACACGGATTTTTCTGCTCTCTTATAATGCACTGATTTCCACAGTAAAAAAAATCATTTGGGTTTTTAATGCTAAACATTTCACTGAACAGCCTGCAATGAGCTAACATAAATACTGAAAGCCAAGTATACAGGCAGGAATTGACACTTGCAAACGAAAGCAGTGAGCAACTTGGACTTGTCTAACGCATAATTCAGACTCCAATCAGACACCGCATTCTTCAACCTACGCAAACCTGCAAGCTGTGCCCTTTATCACCGTTTCGTCTACATTTTTGTCAAGAATTCTCTTCCACAGAAGCACACTAGCCATACATTGCAGAACTATGACCATCTTCCTAACCTCAAGTGATCAAAGTCTAATCTTCAGGTTGACAATTCATGCTTTGCATGGTCAGTGTACAATTGCTCTACGTGATCCCAGCTTCTGAACAAAACAGTAGGAGCATTTCTTCAGACGTATCAGTGGCTATGGTCAACAAGGTTACAAAGTTACTGTCACATCAATGCGTGGCAGCATTAAGCAGCGCCGGTTTTCTGCAATCAAGTGTCCAAAGTTTAGAATAGTCTTCGCCTGAATCATTGTTTGTTTCTTGATCTCATAAGCATACTAGTCTCAATGGTCCCGAACCAGAACAGAAATATCTTGGGAGGTGCAGTAAGAATGCATCACTTTCATTTTTAGCTCATGTAGCAGCATCAGTGACAGTACAGCTTTGACAGAAAATGGCAGTTTATTCCACTATCTATACTAGTATAATTGCATGGTTTTTCATTATCATCATCCACAGATACACATTGGTGAGCATTAAGAGTACATTCTGCTTTACCAATACTCCTATGATGCCTACAAAAAAGTGGTTGCTTCAAAGTATCACCTGGAATCTATATAGTAGCAAATGCAGTGAGATGGATGGCCTCCTTTCTCTACACAAAAGGAGGCTTCAGTTGCACAAAGCTGCCATGTTCTAGGCCTAAATATACTTTGCGAGTCAAACTCCGCTGAATGCCATGGAGTTTCATCAGGCAAACGGGCTTCGATATATACAAGACTCGACCACAGGTTATATTGTTATCCTAAAGTGCATAGATCTTCTTGTATTCGTTGTTCAGTAGCTCTGTATCCGAATCGACTGATATGGACCACGACTGGCTGGTGGATGACCTCCTGATCTTCTTCATGTTCTTCTCCTCCATCCTGTGAGCGATAATGCAGTAGCACATGGACCCAAGGGTGGCCAGCATGATCGCGGTGCCGATTGCCATTGTACACCAAGCTAGCCACCGATCATCACGGCCCACGACGACATATGTTAGTGCTATGAAGGCTGCTGAGATGCAAAGGCATGCCATCCACATCAGCTTGTTCATCACAAAGACCATCTTCTTCTTGGCTTTCTGCTCAACAACAATTAGAGAGGTCTGGACAACGACGACGGCAAGCGAGATAAAAAGAGCCAAGGCATCAAATACCAAGAAGATTATAAATGCCGGATTGCTTGCTACAAATGCTTGCCCTAAGGTCATCTTGGGATCATGTGGATCTTTCATATCTTCCAGAAAATTACCAGGGATAGTAAATATGGCTGCAAAGGCAACTGTGGCAATAAGCACCGCAACAACAGTATTGGAGTTGATGGCATTGTTTAGCCCACCAATGTGAAGCTTTTGAATCCTCTTCTTGATTTTTTGGAATTGCATCTTGGTCTGACGTGTTTGCTTGATCCCAGATTGGACGTCATGCCTAATGTCGCTAACTGTCTTCTTAAGCTGCTTTGCTGAATTCGGAGGGTTTACTTGCTCTTTTGCAGTTTCACCACCAACCTCTCTCAGGATGTTAGAAAGTTCTTCATTACCTAGTTTCTCTGCAATAGCAAAAGCAGTCTCTCCTGCTCTATTAACTGCATTGATTACGATCTCTTTGACTGATATTAGAGTCTGGACTATCTGGAAGGAATTACACAAATATTAGCAAAGGTACAAGTAAGAACTGAAAATGATTTGAAATGCTAGGCACATAGGAGTACAATATTATCCCTCAACATTCTGGTTAAAAGATTTTAGAAGTCATGGTTTTACTAAGCTCCACAGTTTTTTCACTCCTCCTTATTCAATTTATTTTATTCCCGAAATAAATTTGAGTTTTCTATTACGGAATTCCTTTATAGAACATTTAGTATTCAGTGAGCAGATGAACTTCTGTTTCCAAATTTTCATGGCCAACGTGAGTTCAACCAGAAATAAGACAAATGACGAAAATATTAACATTTGTAACATAACGACCAAAAATATGGCAGAAAATAGAATATTTCACCAAGATATTATCACTTACAACGGTGTTGCCCTTCCGAGTTGCAACATGCAATGCTCTGTTCCCTTTGTTATCTTCCACATGGATAACTGAGAGATCAGGCTTCAACAATTCAAGCAGAATTTCAGCATTTTGGCCTTTCGAAGCCATGTGCAGTGCTGTTTGTCCTTTCTTATCTGTTCTAAAACCAATCCCTGGATCTTTATTTAACAATGCTGTTACCACCTCCACATGACCCATTCTTGCTGCTGAATGCAAAACTGTTTTGCCATTATTTCTAGCTATTCTGGCTAGGCTTGCATCTGTTTCCAGCAGAAGATTGACAATATCAATATGGCCCTGAGTGGCAGCAGTATCCAAAGCAGTGGCATTTACGGAATTTGTTGTCATAGCTAATGCTGGAAATGCTTGTAAGAGCTCCTTCAAAACATCTGCAAAGCCAATAAATGGAATTTCTCCATGAGCCAGAGATGCTTTGACAAATCAATCTAAACAAAACATTGTGCTAGCTGAGTAAAATATAAGCATTGTCTTATTTCTAACTCAGGGATAAAGACATATTTTTGGAAGATCAAGCACTTTGTTATCACTAAATCTGTGTTAGAGGATTAGCAGCCAGTTAGCCACTGCATCCTTTCGGATTGGCAAATCTGTGATTATTGCAACACATCACAGACTAGAACTGTCAATGCATTCGCAATTTTGGTTACACTAAGAAAAATAAACATGTAGTAATAATTTAGACCAAATCAGCCAAGAAAAATTGCTACAAATTAAGAGTGCAGTTGCAATAGTAATGCATGCCCTTCAGGAAATAATTGGGAAATATCCTTGTGCAACTATATGGATTTGGATAAGTCAATCCAAGACAAGTAGTTCGACATAGACAACTGCGAGCACAATCAAACCAATATGCATAGTTCAGCTCATATAATACCCATATGCTTAATAATTTCAATTGACATGAACCTATCAGCAGGAACTCATTGACTTGGCATGACTTATAAGGATCAAATAAACAAACCATCATTTTTGGGGGCATAAAGATAAATGAATCACTAGTGATGAAGAAAAGAACTAACCCAGATGGCCCTGCTTCGCCGCAATATGGAACGCATCGAAACTGTTAGTAGCCTTGAGCCCTGCTGACTGCAGATCACAAAACTTCAGTATCTCACTCACAACCTCA
Organism: Oryza glaberrima; assembly: GCF_000147395.1. Taxonomy (NCBI): domain Eukaryota; kingdom Viridiplantae; phylum Streptophyta; class Magnoliopsida; order Poales; family Poaceae; genus Oryza; species Oryza glaberrima. The sequence continues at coordinate 19,050,875 of NC_068334.1, read as the reverse complement.
GTGTGCCCCTTCTCGGCAGACACGTACAGCGCGGTTTCGCCGTCCTGGTTCTGACGAGCAGCCAATTCCCCCACCAGCTCCGGATCACTCGCGGCGAAGATCTTCTGAACATGGGGGACACTGCCAGCCCTTGCCGCAAGGTGGAGCTCGGTGTCACCCCTCTTCCCAGGGCTGTCCTTGTTCCTCTTGAAGCTCTGCTGCTTCTCCATGGACAGGAACTTGAAGCTTCTCTGCTTCTCTATCCCCCGGAAGCTCTTCAGCTTCTCCAGAGCGCCGAGCCGGCTGCTGGATTGCCTCTCCATCCCCCAAATCCAACAAACTACTGTTCTTTCAGTTCGATGGTGTTGTGAATTTCAAGTCCAATGCAAGATCTTGTCCCTGAGAAGTCTAAGAACCCAATACTGCCTCCACTTTGGCAAATTCAGCTCTGGTTGTTGCAAAATATCACAATCTTCGGATTGCAGAAATATGCACCGAGATTTGATCTTGCCCCCCTCTCCTCACCACTGGAGCTCCTTAGGTTTGGCTGCTTGGAACATCAAACTACGGGAAGCTCTCAAATTTCTCCGTGAAAATCATCTGCCGCGTCAACAGGAACCAGGCCAAGACGGGAGATTTTGGAACCGCGTGGCTCCGTACTTCCCTCGAGATTACCGACCACTTCTCAAACTGCAAAAAGGAGGATGAACTTGATCAAGATGCATACCATATTTCCCCCATGATCCCAACACAAAACTGAAAGATTGAACATAAAATGAGTAGGCTTGAATCACAAAATCGGAAATGAAAGAGAGAATCGCGCACACACACACACACACAACACTTGTGCCCCCAACAAGCAACGAGTATGAATAGAACCACTCACCACAAGAAGCGCATGGAGAAAAAGGAAAAGAAAAACACACCCAAGAACTGGATGTAGAACCAAGAATCAGATGAGCAGGAAAACCTAGCGCTCCCAGAATCCCATCTTTCTTTCTCGCAAAGAAAGAAGGAACACGAACCAAGAGAGAGGCCAAGAGAGGAACACGAACACAGTAGCAGCAGTAGTGGGTGTCTTGGAAGTTTGGACTCCTCTCCTTCTAGCTTCTCTCTCTTTTCAGTTGGTCCCCTCTCTCTCTCTCTCTTTCTGTGGCCTGGAAGAAGCTCACTGCTGTGGCTGCTGCTGCTGCTGGTTAGGTTGATTCCCAGTGCTCTTCCACCACCATCTCGCAGTCGCAGCTTATCATCATCGGAGACGACGACGACGACTGCGAAACGGAACGGAGGAGGAGGCCACACACGTTTGGTTGGTCTCTTTGCTCTTGATTTTTTTTCCCTCGAGGGAATATTTGTGCGACTTTGCGGTCCTCGCCCTTTTGCATTGCCTTTTTTCTTCTATAAAAAAGACAACTTTACCGTCTTCTTTTTATATATATAGTTTCCAATTACCCTTTCTGATGGCCCTTTTTATTTCCTTGGGGCTGTAATTTGTACATTTTTTGGATCGTTTTTCAGAAAAAAACTAACGGAATGATCGTTAGTATTACTACTTTTCTTTGCATTTTCTACATGTCAAAATGGGATCTTTTCTTCATCGTGCTATACTTGGCTTATCCGAAGATCATCTGTTTGAGTCACGGCTGAAAAAGAAAATCAACCAAAAGTAATTTATAGGTAATTATTTTATTTGTATCGTTAGCATTTAAAACCAAATGTTGGAAAATAGGTTTCGACGAAAATATTACTATCTCTAAATATTAAGTTTGAACATTTAAATATTGGCTATTGTTGATAAGCCAATCAGCAGAGAACGCGTAACAAGAAGCTGCTTCATATTTTGCGGTCAAGAACTAAAGATTAATTTAGAAACATGTGCCGGAATCAACTCTTAGGTTAAACAAGAATTGGTAGGGTTTTTTTTTTTTTTTTTGCATTGTGCTTGTTTGATTTAATATTTGTTTGGTGATGCATAAAAAATGCATCAGGGGGGACTAGTTAGTGGCACATGCATGTTGTTGCCTTGTGTCTTTTGGATTACGGCGGCCATGGCTCTCTACATCACCAATGTGAGCAAGCAAAAAGAAAGGCGCGCATCACAGCAAACCCCACACGTTAAATCCTGACAATGACGTTTTGGTTCCAAACACCCGGGCCCACATGTAGTAATAAACTCCATGGTCCGTAGTGTGCTGAGAGCCTGAGAAGTGAGATATGGTCTCCTCCACTGTAAATTCTTTTTTAGGCTTTGTTTAGGTAAAAATATGTATTCCCTCCATCAAAAAAAAATATACTCTCTCTGTCAAAAAAAAAGATGAATATATGACTAGATATGACATATTGTAGTACAACGAATCTGGACAGATATACTCCCTCCGTCCCAAAATATAAGCATTTTTAGCTATGAATCTGGACAACTGTGTGTCCAGATTCATATCTAAAAGTTGTTACATTTTAGGACGGAGGTAGTATGTCCATATTCATTATATTAAGATGTACCGCATCCAGTACTAGGTTAGTTTTTTAAGGGACAAAGGGAGTAAGAGATTTTGGATAGATGTGACATGTTCAGATTTATAATCCTATAATATGTTACATCCATCCAAAATCTCTTATATTTTAGGATGAAAGGAGTATAAGACATTGGTCCTGTTTATAGAACTAGCCAAAAGTTATTTTGAGAACTATTTTTTAGCAAAGAAATAGCCCTAAAATAAAATAGCCCTAAGTTGTTTGGATCATAGGGTTGTTTTGGGAGCTATTTGGTCTTTAATGTACCTTCCCATGGAGAGAGAAGACATTTTTTCAGTGGGCCTCACCCGAAATAGCCCCAATTACTCAATTAGCATCCCTTGGGTGGGATAGTTTTGGGGTGGGTTATTTCCAAATAGCTCTCAAATAGCTCACTATTTTGGATCTTTTTGGGCTATTTGGACTATTTGAGGGAGGACTAAAAAATATCCCTTGAATCCAAACATGGCCATTGATTATTATAGTACTTTCTCTGTCTAAAATAAGTGTAGCTGTTTATAAATTTAAACTACACAACTATAATTATTTTTGAATGGAGAGAGTAACGATTGTGTGTATCTAAGCTATCTAAAGGTTCGAAGTACCATTACCTTAATATAATTGTTCTGTAAAAACTTTCGTTACTAAAAAATCAAAGTATAACTGTTTTATTTTTCTTCTGGGGTCACTAAAATCGTCATGTTCCAAAAATCCAAATGACGTGTATAGGCATCCAAAAAGATAGCAACAGGTCGATCGGCTGTGCTTTTGTTTCGGTGTTGAAGAGATCAAAGATTAGGACAGGGCGAGTTGCATTTATTAAGAAAAGATCAGATGGCCGTACCGGTACCAGTGTCTACAAACCGCCGAATCCACCTCAAGATTCACGCTAGCTGCTGTGTTAGGTAGGAGTAGCGCTGATTAAGTTAATCTCTTTTTCATCATACATCTTCTTGACCTGGTTTTTAGCCTGACAGTGCAAGTTCAGTGATCAGCAGGCAGCATGCCAACGGCACATCAGTTCGTTCTGCAGTGTACTCTGGAGTGGAATGGAATGGCTGTACCCTTAAACGATGTGATTTACACAAACTTTTCATATAAAATTTCTTAGAATACTACTATTTTAAATCCATATTTCAACTTTATAAAAATTAATCATTCGTTTATACCCTCGAGTAATTATCATAAGAGATTTTTTATGGTCCAGCAAATTGTACCGCTCGGTACTGGTACCGCTCGGTACCAGTACGCATCTACCGTTCGTTCTGGCATGGGTAGGATCGGAAGAGAGTGACGCCGGCCATGCGTTGAAGCAATCAAGTGGCGGCGAGCGGCGGATTCCGGCATGCGTTGAAACAGGCCGCGGCGGCGGCAACGAACTCGTCCTTCCTAGCGGCAGCGGCATTGAAGCAAGCGGCGGCGGTAGCGAACTCGTCGTTCCCGGTGGCGGCGGCGTCGATGTCTTCCTTCCCGGCGGCAGCGGCGTCGATGTCATCCTTCCCCGCGACGGTAGCGGCGGCGACATTGAAGCAGGCAACGGCAGCAGCGAACTCGTCGTTCCCTACGACGGTGGCGGCGTCGATGTCGTCCTTCCCGGAGGCGGCGGCGGCGACGGCTGAGTTCACCTCCAAGAGTCGGCGGCGTCGATCGATCGAGAATCCCAGCGCTTCTAGGGTTCGAGCTGCCCGTCCATCCCTCCCGATCCGGTTATTGCACGCGAAATTACGTTTTTGCCCTTCCACCTCAGTTCTCTGCATGGTACTGCACAGGGACAGAATTGGTACCGCCCGGTACCAAACTCTACCAGCCGTTGGATCAGGCCAGATCCAACGGCTAGGATTTTGGTACCGGGCGGTACCGGTACCGATACCAACCGCTGTACCGTAACAACGCTCTTATCATAAACCATTCAACTATTTTCAGCATCTCAATCCAATCAGCGTAAAAGAAACCCTAAGGGTGTGTTTGGATAATGGAAATGTAGGGTGGGATTGGGATTGGGAAATGAACGAAGGATTAGGATTAAATGGAAGAGGGAGAATGAACGGTTAGGATTTAAAAATATCTTTTAGTGGGTGGGAAATGATTTCCCTTTCCCATTAGCCAAACGGGGCCTCAAGTTCTTTGCCTATTGAGCTGATAGTCTGACAATCTGACGAACAGTTGTGATATGGTTACTATAGAAAGATTTTTTAGATAATGGAATAGAGCATCCCGGCCTTTGCTCAAAGAGCTACAACCAATTATTACAATGTCACACTCAAAATGAGTGAAGTTCAAAGAAACTTAAAAGATGAAACCAACCATCAAGAAGAAACAATCTAAAGACTGCCAACCCAAGATAAAGAGTACACAATTATTGAATTCTGTTTGTGAACCTCCATCCAAAATTGACAAAAAGTTGCATAACCGTTGTCTCAAGAATACGGCATGCAGCCTTTAAAAGCTCACTATCTTCCTCACACTTTTGTAGTTGTGCCTAAAACCGGAGCCAATGCTGAATTCAACCTGGTTTCTGAAGACAACCAATGTTACTACATGTCTGATGATAAGTTGCGATCACCTGTCAAATACTCCCTCCCATACCATACCAAAGTTCAGTTCGTATAATGGAGGACCAAAAGGAAGGAATTGAAAGGTGGTGCTTTGTTGATGCTTCCAACAGTAATATTGTACTTAACCGAAAAAAGAAGATCATCATCTCCAAAGTAGCTTTTATTCAGAATACCTCAAAAGAAAAGGTGAGGCCCCAGAACAGTTTGTTTCAGCAGAATCTTTTCTAGACCACACAAACCTAGTCCAAATTCCACATGCACTCGCACCAAACTGCACTAACACCACTACAAAAAGGGAAACGCTGCAAAAAAAAGGAGGATTTAATTTCAGACTCCTTTTTTCTGAATCATACACCAACCTACGCGTTGGTCAATTCAGAACGACTCGGCTAGCTAGCCCCTTTCTGCGAGCTTGCTTTGGCTGTGGATTGTAGTGGTAGTAGTGGAGTGCACTGCTGGCTCGCTTTGCTGTTTTTATCTCTTGTGGCACACAAGTGGATTGGTGATTGGTGTGGCTCTTGTTTTTCTGATGCTTGCAAGGCAGCAGCAGCAGCAAATGGTTCTTCAGATTTCCAGGTCCCCATCACCACACCCATTTGCAACCAATCTCTGTTTTTCTACATCCAACCATCTGATTTCAGTTTGACAGTTTGTCAGTGCACTTGTGTTTCACAAACATGCATAAGTTTGTTAAAATCTATATTCGAATCGGAATCCGAAGTTCTACTATGTAAGATCGCAATCACAAAACTGTATACATAAAAATCGTAAAAGCGTAGATTCTGCATAAATAGAATCGTAAAATCAGACACCTTAATTAAAGATCATACGAAAGAATCAAGATTTTGACAACCTTATTCCTAAATAGTCATTACATCATATGAACAACTGATGTACCTTCAGAAACTCTGCTTAATCACTGCATCGGCAGCAACCTCAGGTGCTTAGCAATTCTACTTGCCGACAGAGTACTCGTACCAGTACAAGTGACAGTAAGCTTGTGGCGACATGTGTAGAGTACAGCTCGGTGAGATACTGATGTGATCATGGACTGATGCAGTAGCCTTGCGACCATCAGCAATATGGACAAAAACGTTTTCTCCCTCGAGGGCACTGACGTCTCACACTCTCACTTCGTTTCAGCGCCTGACTTTGTGATCGCCTTGACCGCAAGATCGTCCTTTTTGCCTGCACTGTTCTTCCTCACTGCCACTGGCAGGTCAATATTCTTCTAGAACACACACACGTCAGGAAATCAGCATCTTAAAAAAAAAAGACAAAATAAGGACTTGTGTTTTCAGTCAAGGCCTGATGATGGCTGTGAGAGTTTTCAGACGGATTGGTTGACCGAGATTAAGATTAGCCTGTGTGAGCAGATGAGCCAAGCAAGATCAACCGATTATTTAATCGAGTTCTAGTGTAGTTATTGGAGATATCGATGTCCGTACTGGATGATCTTGACCTGAAACTGCAACCAGATGATCACGGCAACTCTGCGAGACTGCGAGCTTTTTTTTTTTTTTTCTCTTTTGATTCGGACTGCGAGCTCATCGAAGCCACAGCCGATTTGGGCCTAAATGCAAAATGGGCCCAGGCCAGAACGAAAATGGGCCTAAGACCCCAGTACAGGATAAATGGGCCAAGTTAAACTTGGGCCGTACGCGAAATGGGCCTACTTGCGCGGAACCGATTCCAAGGCACTGCTTCGGGTCCTTTTCCCCTGAAAATGATTCAGAGGCATTGCACTATTTACAAAGCCAGATTATTGTTTTCAGATTCTGTACAGCCAATGGTTTGTGCTCTACGATTGTTGGACAAGTCTGTAGCTTTTTTATTTTGTGATGTTTCTGCGTTTTTAAGTCGAAGAAGACGTGGAATGTGACTTGCGTTGCAGCCATTTGCTCATGTAGCTATTCAAGGTTTGGGCCCTTCATTTTCCCAAAGTTAATAGAAGGAACCAAAGAGGAGGATGTACCGTAAGTAGGCGATACTTAAATCTGAACGCCGTCTACACCAAGAGGGGTCGTTGGCAAATTAAATTGCAACATCACCCATCTACCAGTTTAATTGAAGACATAATTCTTTAACTATGTGTTTGCCTAGGCTTTAAAAGTACATCATTCGTCCTATTTTAAGTACAGCCATGATTTTCCGTGTACAACTTTAACCGTCCGTTTTATTTAAAATATTTTTGAAAAATTGAAAAACTTAAGTCATACTCTCTCCGTTTCGAAATGTTTGACACCGTTGACTTTTCAGCACATGTTTGACCGTTCGTCTTATTTAAAAACTTTTATGAAATATAAAAAATTATATGCCTACATAGAAATATATTTAATAATGAATCAAATGATAGGAAAAGAATTAATGATTACTTAAATTTTTTGAATAAGACGAACGGTCAAATATGTGCTAAAAAGTCAACGGTGTCAAACATTTCGAAACGGAGGGAGTATATAAAGTACTATTCATATTTTATCATCTCATAACAATAAAAATACTAATTATAAAAAAATTAAATAAGACGAACGATCAAAATTGGACATAAAAACTTATGGTTGCACTTAAAATGAGACGAACAGAGTATCAAGATACGCCACTCATCACAAGTCCTCGTTTGGAACGATTTTTTTTTTGGCATGATTTGAACTAATTCTTGTGAAATTTCTTATGTTTGAAAGGGCTTGGAACCCTAATAATCGCATACTTGAAATTTGCATCTGGTCTAAAACAACATCATTTTGAGCAGATTTTGGTGAGGAACTCGGAAATGTTCGTGTCGGAGCTGCCACCTTGGCTCATGGCGGCCCTCGCCATGGCGCTCCATCGCGCGGCGTTCGTCCTGAACTCCCTGCCCCTCTCCCCGTCCATCACCGCCGCCACGCACCTCGCCACCTCCTCCTTCCTCACCAACCCCTCGCCGTCCGCCCGCGCCCGCACGCCGACGCGCCACACCTCCTCCATGTACCTCGCGTTCGTCGGCTGGTCCGACCACTGCGCCACCGCCACCATCGGCACGCCGGCGCTCACCGCCTCCACCGTCGAGTTCCACCCGCAGTGCGTCACGAAGCACCCCACGGCGCCGTGCGCCAGCACCTCCAGCTGCGGGCACCATGGCACGATGAGGCCCGTGTTCTTCTTCGCCGCCGTCTCGCCGGTGAAGCCGTCAGGGAGCTTGCGGGTCTCCGATGACCTCACCACCCAGAGGAAGGACCTGCCGCTGTCGCGGAGCCCGTGCGCGAGCTCGGCCATCTGCGCCGCGCTCGGCGTGGCGAGGCTGCCGAAGGAGACGTAGACCACGGAGCTCGCCGCCCGCTCGTCCAGCCACGCCTTGCTCTCCGCTGCCATCGGCGTGTGGAGGTCGAAGCCGTACGACGCATCGCCCGGGAGACGGCCATCGAGGTACGCCGACGGCACGGTCGGCCCGACCGTCTTGGCGCCCCACGTCGCCGCCATGTACTCCGCTTCCTGCCAAGTTGATCTCACGCTAAGCTTAAAGCCTGTTTAGTTCCCAACAAAACTTTTCCAAAAAACATCATATCAAATCTTTAGACATATATATGAAACATTAAATATAGATAAAAAGAAAAACTAATTACACAGTTTACATGTAAATCATGAGACGAATCTTTTGAGCCTAATTACGGTATGATTAGCCATAAGTGCTACAGTAACCGCATGTGCTAATGACGGATTAATTAGGCTCAAAAGATTCGTCTCGTCTCGCGGTTTCCAGGCGAATTATGAAATTAGTTTTTTTATTCGTATCTAAAAACCCCTTCCAACATCCGGTCAAACGTCCGATGTGACATACAGAAATTTTTATTTCATTAACTAAATATGCCCTAAGTCTTAAGATTGTATTAGATTGTATTAGGCGTGTCAGTGTCACCTTTGGCTGTACCTCGTGGAAGGAGTTGACGAGGACATGGTCGGCCACCTCGAGGCCCTGGCACTGCCGCAGCAGGAGGTCAAGGTAGGCGGAGCGGCCGGCCGCCGGCGCGGTGAGGAACGTGGGGAAGTCGGCCGGCTCGAGCTCCGGGGGCACGCCGGGCAGCGGCGGCGCCGGCGCCGACGTGGGGAGGGGGAGCTCCACCCTCCCCGCCCACGCGTGCGCGTACGCCACGTTCACCGCGCACGCCTGCGTGAAGAACGCCGCGCACGACGCGCCGTGGCGCCGCGCCACTGGCGCCGCCCACGGCAGGAACGCGTCGTACACCACGGCGCGCACGGGCCGGCCCTCGCCGGACTCCCCGCGGAGGAGCTCGTCCAGAGTGGCCGACCCGGCCGACTCGAGGCGGGACAGGTAGGCGCCCTCGTCGCCGAGCTCGTCGTAGCCGCGGGCGTCGCAGCCGTCGGAGTAGGTGGCAACGTGGACGCCGCCGCCACCGCCGGGGGACGGCGGCGCGCGGCAGCAGGAGTTGAGCAGGGAGCGCGTGACGGCGAGGGTGCACCGGACGCGGCGGTGGGCGGCGAGGCGCTTGCCGAACTGGAGCAGCGGGTTGACGTGGCCTTGCGCCGGGTACGAGAGGAGCAGCACGTGGACGCTGCCATCCGAATCTGCCATTGTCGTGCGACTTGTTTCTTGCATCGGTGCACTGCAGCACTGCATTTATAGAAACTGAAGAGGTTGTTAGTCAATTGTTGGGTGTCACATCGGACGTTTGATCGGATGTTGGAAGCGTTGTTTGGATACGAATGAAAAAATAATTTCATAACTTACCTGTAAACCGCGAGACGAATTTATTAAGTCTAATTAATCAGTCATTAGCATATGTAGGGTACTGTAGCACTTATGGCTAATCATGGACTAATTAGGCTGAAAAGATTCATCTCGCAATTTTCATACAAACTGTGCAATTAGTTTTTCATTTTATCTATATTTGATGCTTTATGCATGTGTCCAAAGATTTGATGTGACGTTTTGGGGAAAAAATTTAGGAAGTAAACAAGACCTTATGTAATCTCTGTCTTAAAAAAGACTAACCTTTATGTTGTTCAGATTCGGTGTTCTAGGTGATATCAAATTCTCACTTGGGTTATTTTTTTTACGAAGGAAGTACCAATGAATAATAGGGATTTTCAAAACAACATGTGCAATGCGAAGTCATCGTATCTTAACTGATTACTCTATGTGATGTGATTGTAAAACGTGTCCATTCAGATTCGCCATGTGATATAGAGTGCGTGTGTTTATTGGGATGAGTACATGTAAATATAAATATTATGCTTACGTAGTGTTTTTTAAAAAAAAAAATATGATAAGCAAAACAAAACTCATATCGGGTTTGAGATAGTATTTTGATTATGTAGTGTGTTTCGAAAAAAATATGATAGGCAACTGAAATTCATATCCGGGTTGAGATAGCTGGAACTGGTAGTCGGTAAATACACAAAATGTATAATTTAGGAGTTTTAAAAACGTGCAAACGAATATCCAAAATTCGGAATCAGAAAAGAAGGCCTCAGTATTATCCGTAACCAACAAAATCTTGTAAAATTTAGACGGATTTTACTAAATTTTAAATTTTAGTTTGATTTTTTTTAAAAAAACTTGGTTGTTTTATCAAGTGGTTTCAAAATGTACAATGGCTTGATCACTGATCAGATCGATAGCCGCTATGACCAATCGAGCAGTTATCGGATGATCAGCAACACTAGGGTTCTAGAAAAAGGTTTGATTATGAAATATGAATGGCATTTTGAGAATTAAACAAGCAACAAGGAGACTAAATTTTTATAATTAGCGCGGGAGTAAAAGATTTTGGTGGAGCATCAATCTCAACAAGGGTAAACTTTGTTAGACTGGAGTATTTAGTAACTTCCTAAAATCCTGTATATTATTTCTATAATTAAGCCGGTGGTTGAGATTATTTGGGAGGATTATGCCTATTATTGAACTAATCGCTTTGATTCGATCAGTTATCACATGATTACTCTGCTAATATGATACGAATACTATAGAGCAACAGTTCATAAAAAACAAAGAGGCGCGCCATCTACCTCAATGCTGACCAGCTGAGTTTCTCAGCATTGTTCAAGGTGATATATGTCCATCATCGAGACGTACTCCAATCTCCTATATATTCGATCACTTATTACTATTGTTCAGTATTACTTGTCTTGCACTGGTGCACTACAGTACTGCATTTATACGATCAAGAGAGAAAAAAGCTGAAGAGGTGGTCAACTTGTCACTCTCACCGGTAAAGCTGATCTACTGATGAAGTGATGATAGATGGTGAATTGGTGATTAGTAGTGTTGTGGAAACAAATTTGGTACGAGTGGCATTTGGAAATTAAGAAGTAGACCAGCAAGAAGACCAAACTTTTTAAATGGAGTAAAAAAGATTTTGTTTGAGCATCAATCTCAAGAAGCGTGAAGTCGTGTGCGCCGCTGTTCGTTGCGCATCTATCAAGGGGGTCAACGCATCGGTGGAGCTCATTTTCTACCGTTAGCTCATTTTAAAGTTATCATATAGAAATGTAATAGATTAGTTATAAGGTTGGCTATGAATTTATTCTCCTCTCTTTATTATGAGAGCTATTTTTTTGTTACCTCTTTTCTTCACGTAGGTTTATAATATGCTTATAGCTCACTATTATCTTTTTTTAATAGAGCCAATTTGCATGCACAGATCAAAACGTAAGGGCTCTTCTCCAGTCAAAGCAAAAAAATCTGACGCACGCCATTTCTGTCCACGGGCGGCCGGAGTTGGAGGAGACAGCCGAGGAGTAAAATTTACAAAACCCATGATAACCGTGTGGTTACTATGATAATACTACCTCCGTTTTTTAATAGATAACGCTGTTGATTTTTTCTCACATATTTAACCATTTGTCTTATTCAAAAATTTTATACAAATGTATAAGATATAAATCACACTTAAAGTACTATGAGTGATAAAACAACTCATAGCAAAATAAATTATAATTACGTAAATATTTTGAATAAGACGAATGGTCAAACATGTGAGAAAAAGTCAACGGCGTCATCTATTAAAAAACGGAGGGAGTAGCATTTATCATCGAGGTACGATAAATAAAACCAAAAATAGTTTGGATTTTTAATAAATTTTGTATTGTTTCTTATAGTTAGCCGCTGTAATCACGCTTACCACTGGTAAAGCCCAAGTCAACGTGGGATCTGACGGGCGATTCCTATGCGTGTGCTGGGCCACAACTCGTTGGGCCGGAACGGGATTTCTCCCGCGGCCCATGCACATGGCGGGCCAAATCAAGGTGATCACCATGAACGTGATGGGCCGTAGCTATCGAGGTGGGCCTATGATCGTGATGGGCAGTTTCGTCTCGAGCTTCTGGCCCCATCGCCAAACGCATATTTGCAAACAAAAATGATTTGTGAATAATTTTTAGGCAAAATTTGCTACAGGACACCGAAAGATTGTGGCCTTTACTGTGAGACATCCGAGGGTTCACCGCCGACGGCGATGACGCACGGCAGCGGCCCGGCGCACGGATGAGGTCGGCAAAGCTTGGTCGTCGACGATGGTTCGCGGAATGTCTCGGCGGCGGCGCTTCACCTTGGATGAACGGTGATGGCTCAATTTCTTCAAAGGATTGCCATGCATGCATGTATTTCGTGTTAGAGAGGTCCATGTGAGGCTACCATGGCAAGGAATCGGATTGGGACTCACCGGAGAGGGAGAAATCGAAGATGGAGCTCGGCGGCCGGAGTTGGAGAAGATGATGCCGATCTCCAAGATCGCTACGCCATTGGATGGGGGCCCATGGACAACTGCAAAATTAACAGGCCGTGCAAAATATGAAATATCACTGGACGATTCTAGAGAAATCAGAAATAATCCAGATTTACCACAACCAGCCATATATGCGGTCAACCTTTAATAATATTATAACACAAATTATGTGTAAATTAATCGTTGGTGTGGGGGTAAATGGAGACGAGGTCGAGGTAAAGCTGATGGCGTGATGGCTCGGCCTACAACGGTCCACTGCACCCGGAACGGCGACGACGTCGAGGCAGCGACGCGCAGAGCGCGCTCCAAGGTCGGCGATGACACGACGACGTTCCCGTTGATCCGCTGCACGAGAGAGGATGGAATCAAAATGAAAAATCTTCGGCATGTTAAGGTAAGTATGGAACGGTGGTGAGGCAGAGATGGAGATAGCTCTACGGTGACAGCGGGCGTTGTCTTCTTCATGGCCGGCGAGGGATTTGAGGGCGACGAAGAGATTGAGGGCTTCCTCTCTCAGTATGGTCGACACTAGAGCCGGGGTTCACCGCTGACGGCGACGATGCACGACGGCTCGGCCATGGCGGAGCTCGGCGGCGGCGCAATGAGAAAGAGATGAACAGAGAAAGAGAGAGAGAAGAAGAACAGAGAAAGAGAGATTGACAAGTGGGCCCATGAGCAAACTTGTCTTTAACCAAAGTTTCTCTCTCCATTTTGACCAGAAATAATAAAATAATAGGAGGAGTGTCTAGCAGCTAATTACCACTTTTTTGCAGTGTCCGTGAGCAAATACATGATCTTCGGATGTCTCACAGCAAAGGCCGCAATCTTTCGGTATCCTGTAGCAAATTTTGCCTAATTTTTATATACGTGTTCTTAACAATCTAAAAGTAGAGGTTGAAAAATAAATTTCGATAGAAAAAACCTAAATCAACTTTAAATTTAAGATTAAAATTTAAATTAACTAACAAACATAAGTATAAATGGAAAGATGAGGTTGTTCGTTTGCGTATGCGGCTAGAGAAAGTACACCACTATCTGCCGCTACTTTGTCACTGTCCATGCTGCCGTTGGCCAATTTTCGCATCACCGCACGGTGGTAAATCCGATGGAAATTTGATGGGTTTGTTGTTTACACAGTGCTGCTGCCAGTGCCACCGCCAATGGCGATGGCAGCGGCGGCCGCCGGAGTTAGAGAGGCGGTGATTGCCGACCAAGGTTAAATGGGCTGGTATAATTCATGGCATGTACTTCGTCCGTTTTAAAATAATACTTTCTTCGTTTCACGATGTAAGTCATTTTAGTATTTTTCATATTTATATTGATGTTAATAAATCTAGATAGGTATATATGTCTAGATTCATTCGCTTTAATATGAATGTGAGAAATGCTAGAATTACCTACATTGTGAAACGGTGGGAATAATATTTGACGAATAACATATTGAACAACTATGCAATTAATGTATTGACTGATGACTGATTATTTCACTATACATATCGTAAAATATTTTTTTAACGAATCGGCATCCGACTGTGTCCATTTCATTGAATATATTGGGAAAAAGATATCGCAAAATATTTGATCCTATACTAGAAGAAGAAAGACTAGAGCGACAGATAACGACTATTATTGCATCTGAAAACATGAGAGTGAAATCAAATGAGAAAGGAAACATGACCAATGGCCGACGAATCCACCTGTCTCAATCATTTAAATTTTCGGTCCACTCCAATCTTAGCGATGAACTCGACGATATTTTTGTCGGAGCTGCCACCTTCACACATGGCATTTCTGGCCTTCTCCTTCCAACCATTAGCATTCTCCATGAACTCCTTGCTCCTCTCCCCTTCCATCACCTCCCTCACACACCTCTCCAACTCCTCCTTCCTCACCACCCCCTCGCCGTCGGGCCGCACCCGCACCCCAACACGCCACACGTCCTCAATGTACTTGGCATTCATTGTCTGGTCTGACCACTGCGGTACCGCCACCATTGGTACACCGGCACTCAACCCCTCTGTCGTTGAGTTCCACCCGCAGTGCGTCACGAAGCACCCCACAGCTGGGTGTGCCAGCACCTCCAGCTGCGGGCACCACGTCACGATGAGCCCTCTCTCTTGCTTCGCCGCCTTGGCGGCGAAGCCCTCCGGTATCTTGGAGGTTTCCGATGCCCTCACCACCCAGAGGAAGGGCTTGCCGGTGTTGTACAAACCCTCCGCCACCTCGGCCATCTGCGCCGGGCTCGGCGTCGCCACGCTGCCGAAGGAGACGTACGCCACGGTGCGCGGTGGTCTCGCCTCCAGCCAGGCCTTCGTCTCCGTCGTCGGCGAGAAGAGGTGGAAGCCGTACGACGTGTCGTCCGGGAGGCGGTTGTCGAGGTACGCCGATGGCACGGTCAGCCCCACCGTCTTGGCCCGCCACGCCGACGCCATGTGCTCCGCTTCCTACCAACACGCGACGACATTGATCGTGATCGGCTTGCACACGCCATGGACAAATTTATGGCGAGCTTGGATCAGATCACGTATATATACCTGTGGCTGGAGCTCGTAGAAGGAGTTGACGAGGACATGGTCGGCCATGTCCAGGCCCTTGAACTGGTTCACCAGAAGGTCGAGGTACGCCGGGCTGTCCTCCGTGTTCGCCATGAACGTCGGCACGTCGTCCAGCGTGAGGCCGACGGAAATCCCGGGCAGCCGTAGCGGCTCCTCGCCGTCGGCGGCGAGCGGCAGCTCGACCCGGCCCGTGAACACGCTCTCGTACGCCGCGTTCACCGCGCACGCCTGCGTGAAGAAGGACGCGGTCGCCGCACCGTGGTGCGCCGCCACGCGCGGCGCCCAGCTCAGGAACGAGTCGTACACCACCGCGTCCACCGGCCGGCCCTGCTCCGCCTCGGCGCGGAGGAGCGCGTCCATGGTGTCCGACCCGCGCGACTCCAGCCGGGACAGGTACTCGCCGGCGCTGCCGGCCTCGTGGAAGCCGCCGGCGTCGTAGCCGTCGGAGTAGGCGGCGACGTGGACGGCGCCCGTGGACAGCGGCTCGCCCTGGCGGAGGATGAACCGCGTCACGGTGAGGGTGCACCGGACGCCGCCATGGCCGGCGAGGCGCTTGCCGAACTGGAGGATCGGGTTGATGTGGCCTTGGCTCGGGTACGGGAGCAAGACGACGTGGATGCCGCCGCCGCCGCCGCCGCCGCGCTCTGAGCTCGCCATGGCTGCCACTAGACTAGCTCTGTGCTGCTTTTGTGAACTGTGATACGCTTGCACGAGCAACCCCGGTTATCTTGGACGGTTTTTATACTGTGCTCGCGTGTCAGGTGGTCGAGCTACTGATAATTTTTATTCAGTTTTAAATTGTCGAATACTGTCAAAAAACGAAGTTCACAAATGTAATTTGGCTTCACCAACATTGTAGTTGTCGTGGCCTTCAAGCTGATTTAGATAGCTATTACCTACTCCAATTAGCTAGGGAGTGGTTAATTAAGTAAGCAGCAATGCCAATTTGCCATGATCAATTCAGATTATAAAATTGTGCAGCCGTGATTTATCCTCTTTTCTGGGTCTCTCTCCGTCTAGTTTAGGTGAGCAAATTCACGAGAGTAGTGACACACAGCACTTGTTATTTTTCGTAACGTCCATAGACCATAGTAATCAAGTACTGCATGTGTACATCTGTCCTTTTTTTTCACCTTCATAGCTTAAAACTCATTCTTTTAAAGATAGAAGTAGTAGCTAGGAATATAGGGCACTGTTTATGAGAATTTATAGTTATAGAATTAAAAAAGATAAATTTAAAACCATGAGCTGCTAAACACAACTTTTCATATTCTCACGCACTGACTATTTATCGGATGTTTTTCAAAATCGTAAGTTTCCTAAAATAGATCTAGTAGTCTTTAGATTAATAAAGAGAGGTACTACACACTACTATACCTATTATTGACAATTTTTGGACTTCAGGGTGTGTTTAGTTCACGCCAAAATTGAAAGGTTGGTTGAAATTGAAACGATGTGACGGAAAAGTTGAAAATTTGCGTGTGTAGAAAAGTTTTAATGTGATGGAAAAGTTGAAAGTTTGAAGAAAAAATTTTGAAACTAAACTCGGCCTTAGAGAGGTGGAGATTTCGAGAAGCCATTGGGAGTATCCAGCTAGTGAGAAGCTAAGTTCTTGGCCACTAGTTTATTTTTTAAATTTTGTAGATATTCATTTCAGAATCTGGGATGATAATTTGGATTATCTAGAGGACCTGAGATTATGTCAGAAGCTATAGCTATTTAGAAAGCTCTCCTAAACACAATCATGGTGTTAAACTGTTAATTGACCATACATTCAGTAGCGTTGATGTATTCATATTAGCGGTGCCTCGTTAATTAGTGTCAATAATTAACTGATATGGAATGGTAGATGTTTGAGTGCTAGCTTCTTCTGTTCTCGAATAATTGACAACTATTACTATCTAACTCTAACCGCAAATTACATCTCAGATGGTTGGATTTGATCAAATAAAATTTATAAACTTTTTTCTTCAAAAAGATGTGGTTAAAGTTTGAAATTGAACACTACCAATGTCAATATATTATTCCAGAAACGGAGGTAGCACCACGCAGCGGTTGTTTTCTACGTTAATTGTGGCGAAAATGATAGGTTGTACATGTAACCAAGTACTGCGTGATGTCTATTTTTATGCCTCGTATAAGGATTTCATTATGGGTTCCTTTCATGCATGAAATGAAGCTGCATCTATCATTAATTTCTCTTCCAAATCTGTGGTGATAGCATGACGATAACGCCGTTACTATACGCACGCTTTATGATGGAGGTAAGCGGAAACTCTTTTAATCTCACTCGAATCGAATTTTATAAATTAGTTATTAATTTATTATTTTGTTAAAATTTGTAGAAATTAAATTTGAACGTGTATATTTGTGAAATGATATATTACCTATTAATATACCTTGTCATTTTTTTTAATTTTTTAATTAACATGTACTAAACGAGAGTGAACGTTTCTGGGTTCGAAAATTATATCCCTCCCCTAAGCTAGAGGTAAGCCAAAAACTGATAGAGTTGGATCATCGATTTGTTTCCGTTGGAGAAACGGGACGAATCACAAATGGGATAGCAATAGCATTGCCTTATTTCCATATTTTTGTTCCGTGTATCAATGAACTTTCGAGACCAGTTAAGTGCCAGGTAGGGAGCTAGTGACGTCATTGGGCTCGCAATCTTCGTCACCAGTGACATCTGAGCTTCTCTTGTCTGCATGCAGGCCAGTAGCGGCATGTTATCATCACTAACCGGTGTCCCTGCCATGCTGTCGTTGGTCATTTTACGTCATAGCACACGTATTCAGCTTGAAGCTCTCGTTAAGGCTTCTACAATGCGCTTGCGTGTCCGGCCTTCAGCCTCAGTCTCCCAGATAGATATTCCTAACCATGTTTTCCTCTCCTGATATCGAGTGAAGACCCACGGATCCTAACCAAGACTCGTGTTTATTGTTAGATTTTACTAGCATTCGTCAGAACCGACCCACACTCGTCGTGCCCCACGGGCCGTCAGGGAAGGAATAGGAAGGAAAGGGAGCTCATCTCGGCGGTCAGAGAGGGAGCCCGTCAACCTCCGCCGCCCCCTAATCTGTGCTGCCGAGAAGAGGTCGGCTCCGCAGGTCGTGACCCCTTGCTCCACATCGCGTCGTGCCATGCTTAAACTACCCGCCATCGCCCAGCTCATCACCGAGGAGTTTCCGGTGAACTCATGACCCCTCGACCATAACCGAATCGGAAGCTTGAGACTGCCGATTGAGGGGGAGAGCTCAAGGTTACCGGCACGAACCATGATGACGTCATCATGGTTGTTGGCAAGACGACATGGATGCCACCGTGCTCTGAGCCCGCCATGGCTCAGCTGCCACTAGCTCTGCTGCTTTGTGAACTGTCCTAGACTGGCCACATGATCGAGCTAGCGGCCCGGGTATCGTTGACGGTTTATATACTGTGCTCGTGTGTACTACTCAGTACAATTATTTTTAAGGATTTGCTCAAGAAGATGATAGCTACTACTCTTGGTGCAATAATTTTGTGAGCAATGCTGGAAAAGGAAGATAACACTCACTGCAATAATTTAATAGGAATGCTAAAGGATGGCAATTGTCGTACAATAATTTCAGAGGAATGCTAAAGAAGGAAGATAATTCTAACAGCAATAATTTTACTAGAAAGCTAAGTAGGAATGGAGGATGATAGAACTTGGCACAACAATTTTGAGAACTTTTACGGTACATTCTACTGCTAGTATATACTAGCAGTATATTTGATCCAACGGTGTAAATTTATCTGATTTTTCTCCTAATTATCCTGCAGTATAAATTGAATACGGTAAATTTGTCCTTTTATCTTTTTGCGTGGGAGGTATTTTTGTAAATTCATGCTATCTCACTTAGTCAGATCCGTTTGCCCGGCACCCAGTCAAAACCGAAGCCGCTCGGCTCGAAACAGCCGCCGCTGGTTTCTTTCGGCGTCGCCCCCACAGCTGTCAGCCACAATCGGCGCCGCCGCCATCGGAAATCGATTCGATTTCCCTCCTCCTTTGCTCCTCTTGTGTTTGCAGCGACGCCGCCGTGGTTTGGGAAAGGCAGAAGCTGTGGGAGGACAGGCTAGGGCTGGAAGCAAGGCGCTGGGGACGCGGGAGATGGTGGGCGCATGGAGGTTAGGCTTCTCCCTGCGCCGGAGGAAACGGGATGGAGGCACCAGGGCCAGAGCGAGGTGCACCAGGGCGGGAGCGAGGTGCGCCCAGCCTCCATCGCCGGTGTCGCCAGATGTAACGAGAAGACGCGGATGACGAATTGACGATATCCAGGAAAAAAAACCACAGGAAAGTTAATTCCTATTTGTGATAAAAAAACAATATCTATCTTAAATGACTAAACAACCATTTTTAGAATTTTAACAAATACAAAATATACCCTATTATATACTACTAGTATATACTATACTAGCAGTAGAATGTACTGTAAAAATCCTCACAATTTTAGGGGAATGCTAAGGGAGGATGGTAGTACACAGCACAATGATTTTAGGGGCATTCTTAAGGAGGATGATAGTAGTCGGCCTAATAATTTTTGAGGAAATGCTAAAGGATGGTATTCCGTCCACAACACATTGCGTGGTACTCCCTTATCCATTCGAGGCGTAGGAGTCGTTTTGCGGTACTCTGTTGCAATCTCCCGTCTAGTATGAACAACTTATTCACTAACATCCATAGCCAGCAAAAGAAGGATTGAATGGCCTGAAAAATCAATGTGTTTGTTACGTAGGGACATGACACCCAACTCAACTCACTTGGTGTATGTATGTTGTGTAGTAGTAGAATCCATTCAGATTTTTTTGACAGAAAGTTGTGCAATTACTCTCGTGTATCAAAGATGGATGGATGTGTGTCCAAGAGGACATTAAATCGTCCTTAGGAGCACATCCATCGCATTGATTATGGATCCCCTCAAGTTTCCTATCTACATTATGTTGAGAGATACTAGTATTCAGGTCTTGATCTCTATCAGACGTTGCTCTTTAGACTGTGAGAGAGAAGACTGTGGGTAGGCTTCAATGTGGAGTCCACGGAAGGTCGATTGCTACGGTCCATCCAGCGAGAAACTCAAGAAGTTAGCTTGGACTTACAATCATATAGAGTACAATGGTTTGTCTCTCGCTGGAGAGATAAAGCTAGCTTTTGTAGGATAAAGGGCACGTTCACTTTGATGCCATTTTCAACCTTACTAAATTTTAGTAAAGTTGCCAAAAAAAAGTGGCTACATTTAGTTTGCTACCAAATTTTGATAACTATATAAGAAATCCTACCAAAATTTTAGCAAGTTGCCAAAATTTGGTAAGGTTTTTTTTTTTCATCAAGGTGAACAGGCCCAAAACCTATTATAGGGTCTATTCATTTTGATGTTATTTTCAACCTTACCAAATTTTGGCTAAAGTTGCCAAAAAAAGTGGCTACATTTAGTTTACTGTCAAATTTTGGTAACTATATAAGAAATCTTGCCAAAATTTTGGCAAGTTTTGGCAATGCCAAAAATTGGTAAGTTTTTTTTTTTGGCATCAAAGTGAATAGGTCCATAGACTTTAAAAAAGTTTAGAAACTTTAATTATTATATACTCCATCCATCTCATAAAAAGCCAACTTATGAGGAAGAGCTTGTCCAGATTCATCTCTATAAATTATCTTTTTTTAGGACAGAGGGTATATTAACGAAGAACAGAAATAAGACTATTTAATTATCTATTGAGAGGTCCGAACCAGGGTTCACAAAACCAATAAAATTTCGTGAAAACCATCAATATTAACCAGTTTCCATATGGTATCGACTGAAATTCGTCGTTTTTATCGGTTTTCGGTTGAAACTGGTGAGAAACGGTTTTTACTTTGAAATCGAAAATATTCGAAACCAGCACGTGGATCAGACACCGTTGCGTACTTGTTGCATTCTTCTTGCATCATCCGTTTTGCTGTACGTGTCGGCGCGGAGGCGGAAGTGCGGAACCCCACGCGGCCCGCACACGAGCTGCACGCGGTGGCCATGCCCGATCCGTGGGGAGGCGATTCGTTTTGGCCGGCCCAAACGCGAGATGGGCCGGATTTCGCCAGGAGTGGGCCGGTCCTTATCTGCTGTTCAGTTACTGCTTTACTACTTGCTTACTATGAATGGAACAATCAGAAAACAGCGAATAATCTTAAAGGTGATTCAATTTTTTTTTACATGAAATTGCGTTGGATTATAACATGTAGTGCAGACAAGGGGTGTTCAAAAATTTGTAATTTTAGTTCTTTTTAACTGTATTTTTGTTGTTATATATTTTTTTTCCTGTTTGTTTATCTAGGTTTGAATTGTTTTGCTTCTAATTTGTGATTTATTTTTGAATTGTGAGTTTATGTAATGTAATTTTTTTTCTAGGTTAGAATAATGTACAGTTCCCTTTTTCTACTTCCTCCGTTTCATAATAAGTTTATTTTTTTTCTCTTCTTATTTATCCCAAAATAAGTTTATTTTTGAGTAAACATTGCATCAGAGTTTTTGAAATTATGAAATAATTGTATTAAGAGCACATAAAGTAAAAATAATTGCATTAGAATTTGATAAAGTAGAGGTATCCTAGTCTATTTAGTTTTGTATAGACATAGGTGGGATAGGTGATAAATAAACTTATTTTAAGATAGAGAAGTAATAAGAAATATAAGAGACCTTGTCTCAGTAAACAGGAGAGGAGCGATGATAACTAAAAACTTCAGTCACCTGAAATTTAGACAATCCCTAAATCAACATCATCCAACTCAACAACCATAGCGATGCATAAACTATGAAACTGTTCCAAATTCATGGCGAGGCGATCCATCAATTAATTAATTGACCACAAACGACAATGAGAAAGCAAAGCATAACATATGCGCCGAAAAATCATTTGGTCCCATGCGGCGGCAACCGATACTTGGACAGGAACTCGGCGATGTTCTTGTCCGAGCTGCCACCTTCGCCCATGGCGCTCCTCGCCTTGGAGCTCCAGCTCGCCGCGTTCCTCATGAACTCCTTGCTCCTCTCCCCCTCCATCACCTCCCTCACCTTCCTCTCCACCTCCTCCCTCCTCACCACCGCGCCGCCGTCGCCGCCGCCGCCGCCGCGAACCCGCACGCCGACGCGCCACACGTCCTCGATGTACCTGGCGTTCGTCGTCTGGTCCGACCACTGCGGCACCGCCACCATCGGCACGCCGGCGCTGAGCGCCTCGACGGTGGAGTTCCAGCCGCAGTGCGTCACGAAGCAGCCCACGGCGGCGTGCGCGAGCACCTCCAGCTGCGGGCACCATGGCACGATGAGGCCGGTGTTCTTCGCCCTGGCGGCGAAGCCGGCGGGGAGCTTGCCGGTCTCCGTGGCGCGGACCACCCAGAGGAATGGGCTGCCGCTGCTGTAGAGGCCCTCGGCGACCTCGGCCATCGTCTCCGGCCCCGGCGCCGCGATGCTCCCGAACGAGGCGTACACCACGGAGCCCGCCGGCCGCGCGTCCAGCCACTCCCGGCACGCCGCCGCCATCGGCGTGTGGAGGTGGAAGCCGTACGACGCGTCGTCCGGGAGGCGGTTGTCGAGGTACGCCGATGGCACGGTCGGCCCGATCGTCCTCGCGCCCCATGTCGCCGCCATGTACTCCGCTTCCTGAGCAACAAACAAAATGTCAGGCACGCGCGGCGACGGCGAGCACACGCCATTGGCGACTAGTTTTGGTCTCACCTGTGGCTCGAGCTCGTAGAACGAGTTGACGAACACGTGGTCGACGTTGTCGAGGCCGACGAACTGGTTCATCAGCAGCGCGCGCATGGACGGGTGGTGCGTGTCGTGGGCGGCGAGGAACGTCGGCACGTCGCCGGCGTCGAGCTCCACCGGCAGCCCGGGCAGCCGGAGCGGCCCGTCCGCCTCCCCCACCGGCACCGGGAGGCGCCCGGCGCGCGCGTGCGTGTACACCACGTCCACGGCGCACGTCTGCGTCAGGAACGCCGCGCACGCCGCGCCGTGGCGCCGCGCCAGCCGGGGCACCCACGGCATGAACGTGTCGTACACCACCACCGTCGCCGGCGTCCCCCGCTCCGCCTCCCCGCGGAGCAGCTCGTCCAGGGAAACCGACCCGGCCTCCTCCAGCCGCTGGAAGTACGGGCCGCGGTGGCCGCCGAGCTCCGCCGGGCCGCCCTCGTCGCAGCCGTCGGAGAACACGGCGAAGCGCACCGGCGACGAGCCGAGGCTGCAGGGCTTGGTGGTCGAGCCGACGACGAACCGCGTCACGGCGACGGTGCACCGGACGCCGCCATGGCCGGCGAGGCGCTTGCCGAACTGGAGCACCGGGTTGATGTGGCCCTGGGACGGGTATGGCACGAGGACGACATGGACGCTTCCCTCGCCGGATTGCACCACCATGGCTTCGAGCTTCGATTCCCTCGTCGAACTCTTTCTTGGTTGGCTTTTACTACTTATGGTAGAGAGAAGGGCGAGAGTTCTGTGCTTTATATAGAGGTCGTGGCGCGATCTTTGGACGAACAGGTGGCGGGTACACCTGGGACACGTGCGCATCTGTTGGTTTTGTACTGTCGATCACTCACTACAGCTAGCTTCTGATCGACATGACGATGGATATAGAAAAACAGATGATCAAAATGACTCATATACGTTACGTACGTTGGAGAAGTCTTACAAAAGTTCTCTTGCTTTTCTAATGTTTTTCGTGGCAGCCATTGGATGGAAGCGCCGACAGTTTTCATGAAAGTTTAGAAAGATTGTAAGTTTCAACTTATTGCCATTTTGGAATTTTTCGGTTTACTTTTATAATCCATTTTTTTACTTCTTTTTTGAGATTAGACGGGTGCAACTACAGAAATGAGTCATATGACAGACGTGAATTATATCCTAAAAGAGTAAATGTAATTTTTAATTCCCACATTACCCCTTTCCACATACTTTCTAAAGTAATTGTATTTCTAGTTTTGAATCTAGACGTCTTGTCCAGATACAACGTCAGATCGAAATGCATTTAGTATGGAGTATATGAGACGGAGATAGTGTATTTTAGCTTGCCTTTTTATAATTCATTATGAATTGTGTAATACTATTGTCTAGATTGATATAGTCATGGTATAATTATTTGACACATAAATCTTTGGACGACAATTAATTAGTTGAAATAATTTGGTGCAAAAAGATATGCCAATTCAACACTTAACTATTTTGGGTCTGTAACTTATTTGGTGAGTATTAATGCCATTCAGATTCGGCCAAAATTAACCTCAATCAATTCAGCCACCCCCTCTCTCTTCTGTAGGAGCAGGTTTTCTCAAGTTTAGCTTTCCCTAGAAGTTTTTCGTTTTCTCTTGTTTCCCCTGACAATGACCGCCTGGCCGTTTACATCGTGTAATTAAACTCTGCTTCTTCTACTATATTAATATGCAATCTTTTTACGCGTTTACGGAAAACCTCAATCAATTCTTTTTAAATGCGTTAATGGTTCATAAGTCATTATATCAGAACAAAAGCATTCTCCTGACCTCGCTATATACCATCAAAATGTGTTACTCCCTCCGGACCAGATGGGACCTTTCATAATCCAATGAATCTAGACATGAGATATGTCCAGATTCGTTGTACTATGAAACGTCACATTCTATTTTAGGTTGCTATATCATGAGATAGAGGGAGTAAATTTTTGTACTGCCAAATAATTAATAAGGTTGATATTCACAAGCCTACTCCCTCCATCTCAAAAAAAAACTCAATTCCTGGGTTTCCGTGTCTAACATTTGACCGTTCGTCTTATTAAAAAAATTATAAAAAAATTTTAAAAGATAAGTCATGCATAAAGTATTATTCATGTTTTATCATCTAACAATAATGAAAATACTAATCATAAAAAATTTTTATATAAGACGGACAGTCAAACGTTGAACACAAAAACCGTAGAATTCGGTCTTTTTTTGAGACAGAGGGAGTAAGTTAGCTGCATCCCATGCATGATTGATTGATATCCTGCCGTAATAACCAATCATCTTGGATCACTACCCTAAGGAAGAAGAAAGAAAGATCTGGAAGAATCTCTCACGTTGAAAAGAAAGATCCGGTGGATGACAACCGCATGATACATCTTTGTCATGAAGCTGCCCATGCCTCATCCATCACCCCATCAGACGTGCTCTAACAGTACCGCTCTCTATCCCTAAAATTTCCTAAAACAAGTACATCAATTTCCTAAAATATAATGGTTATTTCAGTATTACACAGTAATTCAGAAAGTAGATAAAAAATGTGATGGTTGTTTTTGGTTGATATATAAATAAGTAGATGGAGAAATTAATACCAGAGATAATTTTGATCGGTTGACGAAAGAGCAGGTATAGAAGTTTTCCTACGTGGTCATTTTGATCATAGGAATAGTTATAAATAAACGTATGAAGTTTCTTTTGATTGTCTCGGGATTTTACAGGAATTCTAACCTGAGCTTTAACCCCTTGAAAATAAATAAATGGGTGTTTAGATTTAGGGTTGTAATGTTTTGGCGTGTCACATCGGGTATGATATAGGGTGTCATATGGGGTGTTCGGGTACTAATAAAAAAACCAATTACAGAATCCTAATCAATCCATCATTAGCAAATGTTTACTTAGCACCACATTATCAAATCATGTAGCAATTAGGCTTAAATCGTAATCTGTACAATTAGTTATTTTTTTAGCATGTATTTAATACTTTATACGTGTGTTCAAGCATTTGATATGATATGGCGTAAAATTTTCGTGTGGAATCTAAAACACATCTTTCCTGATTCCTGTGATTTTCATTGTGCTCTATCTAAACGGCTATTCCAAAGTGGAGGATGCATGTCCCTTGTGGTGCTAGTGGTCGGCTTGTCTCGTCCACGTCCGAGTTACTGTAGCTAGAGTGGCGCGCCCGCCCGGCCATGCGGCGCCGTTCTTTCGGTGTTTGTGGCAGCCCATCGACCGACTCAGCAGTGACGAACGCGTTCTGTCGTCACCGCTGACGTAGCTTCGCATGACGCGGCTGACGTAAGAACTAAGAACCGACCTGCATGTATGCAAGTCTAAGTACAGTACTCCCTCCATCCCTCCATCCCAAAAAGACTCAACCTAGTATTGAATTAGACGTTTTCTAGTACAGCGAATCTGATGAATCTGGACTGTCCAGATTCGCTGTACTAGAAAACGTCTCATCTCCAGATTCGTTATACTAGAAAACGTCTCATCCAATACTAGCTTGAGTCTTTTTTTGATGGAGGGAGTATGAACCAATCTATTGGGAGATGAGAGAGCTGTCGAAATCTATCATTTTCCTAGGCTATTTCGACATCGAAAACGGTAGCGAATATCGGAATGTGACGCCCGAACTGTTTGGAATAATATTTGGAGGCGGAAGAACCATCAAAGCACGGACAAATGCAGGTGTTAATCACGAATTAATCATCGATAATCTGGACCTGGAGTACCATATCATAAGAGAGACCATATATGGTCCATGGACGCTGACCAGTTGAGTTGCATCGCTACCCACCTGATCGACACCCCAGTGTCATCTATCTATCTATCTATCTATCTATATATTCTCAATATATTCTCGATCGACACACTGCCTGTACATAACTCGCAATTTATTCCCTTCATTAATTAGGCCTTGTTTAGTTCCCTACTTTTTCTTCAAACTTAAAACTTTTTCATCACATCAAAACTTTTCTACACACATAAACTTTCTACTTTTTTTTTCAAACTTTTAATTTTAGCGTGGAACTAAACACACCCTTAATCACAAATTGGGCAAGTTCAAGAGGATGGTCGGGCTGCAGCAGCGCTGTGCCTGCACTGCAGCAAGCTAGCACAGGCGCGAAGCACAATTTGCGCTGGCTTTTGCTGCTACAATTGTGTAGACTCTCATTGGTTTCCCAATATTTCCTAATAAGCCATTTTAGCTTATTAGGGAATAAAAATTTACAGGTAAAAAATTTATACATTTGTTCGTAGCGACTTAAAATCCAATACTAAAAAGAAATTACGCTAAAAGTATCTTAAAATGAACTTCAAAATCAAGTTCAAAATTTAAATTTTAGCTCTGGCTTTGTGGTTTATTAGGCTAACCGATGGGACTCTAAGCAGCCGAATACGGTGAAAGTTTATTTGTAATTGCATGCAACATGTGAATGGTCATAAAAAATTCCGAGAGAACATTCATAGCTATATTGTAATAGTGCAAACATTAAAAATTAACATATATTACAGCGGTACATATCCCTCCACAAAACATAAAACACTAAAGTCAATCTAAACATCCCACGGGAAAAAAACACAAATTTGACTATATATAGTATCGATACTATTTATAACTGAATTTGTTTATTTGATTTATTTATTTAAGTCTACTTTGTACTTGAATTTTACAAATGATATACCTGCTATATAAATGTTTTTTTAAAAAAATATTATTTCTTAAAGAATTTAATAGCGTTTTTTTCTTATAATTGAGGAGTGAAACAAATGGTAATGATCCCAATTCCTTCGTGCAGCACAGTCGCAATTGCATTGTATCTCAATCCCACAGTTTCATGGTAACACCTGGCCCAGTTCGCATATGATCGACCAAAGTTCATCTCAATCAATCGATCCAATCTGCATCCCATGCATGACAGATACCGTGCCGTATCATCTTGAATGACTTAGGAGTAACTTTTCGAAAGAAGAAAGAATCGAATAAAAGAACCTGAAGAACCCACTGACTTTGAGAATTCAAAAGAAAATTCTTTGTACATGACAGCCACCTTTTGTCTTCAAGCTGTGCCACCACCTCACCTATCCGACGTGCTTCTGTCAATTGCATCTCTCTGAGTTACTACTTTTGTCCCGTAGGTTCTTTTGGAGAAATCAAGAAAAAGAAAGACCATAATATCCCTTATAAAATAATAAGATCTTTATCAGGTAAAAAGGATGGATAGAGCAGGAAAGAAAAAAAATCGAAAATCCCTTTTATTTTGAAATGAAAAAAAAAGTTCAATTTACTCCTCGAACTATTCCATTGGATCACTTAACCCCATAAATTATTTTTCGGCTCATTTTACCATTTGATTAATTACACTTTTGTTTCTCATTATACGAGTCATATTTTAAGCTTAAATTTTGTATAGCCATAGATGACACCATTATCAAATTAAAAGATAACTTAAAAATATTTCATGACTATTTGTTTGAATATAAAACCTCTATGTTTAAATTAGTTTCAGGCTTTCAACCTATGTAAACAATGATTAAAAATTCCAAAATTTTTGACAAATAAGTTATAATATAGAGAGAGAGAGAGAGTAGGAAAATGACAATAGTTAAGAAGTAAGGTGAATCTTTTTAATAGTTCAGGAAGTAAAATGAGTTGAGAAATTGTTTAGAGGTTAATTAAGTGTTCAAAAGTTTGAGGAAGTAAAATGGTCTCTTTTTTCTTTTGAAACAAAGTTTAAATAATCTAAACAAAATGTCGATACTTTTTCTCTAGAAAAAAAAAAATCAATCACCCAACTTTGGGCATGCAGGCGTGACCGCGTGAGCACCTAGCCAAGTGAGCAACCGGAATTTCTTGTCCATTTATTTTTTTTTCTACAGTTATATAACTATTCCCTTGGTTAATCTTTTCACTATGGGATTGAGGTAGGTAGAACTACAGTATTGCTACACTTGCATCTTTTCGGATGCGGCGCCGTTTTCTCGGCCCATCGATCGATCGGCATTAATTTTTGGGATAAGCCCATTTTACACCCTAAACTTTTATGTTTGTCTAAAATACACCCCCAAACTATAAAACTAGGTATTTGACACCCTCCAACTATCAAACCGGACATTTTACACCCTAAAGCTGTTTTAGACTGGTTTTGGACGCCACGTCAGCATAGGTCTCACCAGTCAAACAATCCTCATTTTTTCCCCTAAGCTCGCTGAGAAGCCGGCGAGCTCCCTCCCTCCGTCAGCTTCGTCCCCGGCATTCTCCCTCCCTCCATCCCTCCACGGCTCCACCCACCCACCGCCCCCACCCCCTTGATGATCCATCAACATCCATGCTGAGGGGGGAGATGCTGTGGCGAGCGACGACGCGAGATATCATCTGATGGGGCGGCGCCTGGAGTAGCGAAAGGTCGAGAAGATCATTGCCGCCTCCCTCACGAATCACAAGCCTGTTCTCCCCGCGCGGGAGACGCAGACCTCGCCGGAGCCATACGTGCGAGGAGTCATCCCAGCATAGCGTCGTTGCCGCCTGGTTGAGGATGAGGAGTCGCTTGGGGAGGAGGAGCTCGAGCTCGCCGGCGACAACTAGCGCATCCGTCTTCGTTTCCGCCGCGACGGCGACGCCACGGCCCCTGTCCCTTCATCCCCGTGCTCGTCCCCACCCCTTCATCTCCCCATCTTCTCCAACCTTGGCCGAGGGGGTTGGCTCTGCTGTGCTCTTCAGCGGCGAGTGAGTAGAGGGAGGGAAGAGAGGGAAACACAACGCCAGATGATGGACGCGGAAGTCGAGGACGGTGCGACCAGCGGCAATGGATGGATGCGAAGAACAGGATAAACACAACCGGTGTCCGCGAGCTAGCTCCGTAATCACCGGTTGCCTCGCTCCATCTGCACAACCGAAGACTTTAAATGGCATTTCAAAAAAAAGAAGAAGATTGGACCCAAAAACAATTAATTTGAATGCCATGTCATTTGCCATGCAGGCTAAAACCGTCTGATCTGAAACGAGAGGGTCATTTAAACGGTTTTGATAATTGGATGGTGTCAAATACCCGATATTTTATAGTTTAGGGGTGTATTTTAGACAAAGGTAAAAGTTTGGGGGTTTAAAATGGACTAATCCCTTAATTTTTCGTTGTGATCTGACGATAATGCATGCGGCCGTCGATCGCTCACCACGAACTACTAGCAATGACGAGCGTTTGCTGTCAGCCATGACGAAGCTTTGACATGACGCATCTGTGGCAAGAATCCAACATGATGCTTGGGGGCGAGAGCCGTTCGACTGGATCGGAAAATTGCTCAAACTGTTTCGGATAAACTATCTTTGCATTCAAAACAGTAATGCCAACAGCGTATAGTATAACAGTAGTGTGTCGAAATTATTAGAATATAGTATATATTGGAAGTAGAATCGTCATGCCGAAGATGTGTTGGTGTTCGTCGAGTGCCAATAATTTGGATCAGTAGTATTGAATGGTAACACCATGAGTTCGTGCTTGACAAGACTATATGATGAGTGAGTTCATAATATATGTAGCATAACTTTATACTCTCTCTAAATTGATAATACATCGTCAATATCATTTTCAATACTGTTTTAGGAGTTGATTTTACCGACTTTCACAGTAGGAGGAGTCGTTTTAACCAGTCTTGCGGTTAAGAGATACGAGTCAAATTCGGTCTATTTTTTTAGAGAATTAAAGTGGACTTTATCCAAAGAAATTCGCCTGGCCCATCGCGCACTCTCGTCGTTGGCCCATCTCACTCTCCCCCGCTCTATTCTCTTGAGTTGATTCATGGCAGCCCAGCCCGCCAAGCTGCCTGACGGAATGGCAGCCCAACCCACAAGGCGGCGTGTTGTTGTTTTTTTTATCTTCAGTACAATTTCTCAATCAAGCATGGCAGTTGCACAGCTTCTTACTATTATTATTATTTGAGGTAAGCCATTTGACGCGCTTTATTAATCTGTAAACATAATTACATCATTCACTAAAACGTTCAACAAGAAAATTGGGGCCTCATCAACCCAATTACAAGAATTCTTAAACTTAAAAGCATGATTAGCTAAAACATATGCTACACAATTAGCTTCACAATTAGCTTCCCTATTACAATGCTCAGACTTTAACAAAATCATGTATCAAAATCTGCCCTGAAGGCTGAACATCATCTCAACGAAAGCTGCAGAGAATTTCCCCCACCCCCTAGTTTCACCAACAAGTGAAATAGCATCCACAAACTGATTGAATTATACCCACAAACTATTCAACCAAAATACAAAATCATGCCATATTTATTTACTTATTATTACTCCAGTAATTATAAATCCCTTATTTAATCCATCCATATGATTCCATGTGATACCTATCATTAATGGTTCTCGCACGTGCGAACATACACACGCACACGTGCGCAACAACAAAATCATATCATCCGTACTTGGCCACGAACTCGGCGATGTTCCGGTCCGAGCTCCCGCCCTCCCGGCTCGCCGCCCTGGCCTTCTCCATCCACGCTGCGGCGTTCCTCTGGTACTCGCCGCTCCTCTCGCCGCGCATCACCTCCTCGATCCCGCGCGCCACCTCCGCCCTCGCCGCGAGCCCGCCGGCGGCGGCCGGCCGCACGCGCACGCCGGCCCCCCACACGGCCTCCACGTACTCGGCGTTCATCGGCTGGTCCGTCCACTGCGGCAGCGCCACCATCGGCACGCCGGCGACCAGCGCCTCCGCCGTCGAGTTCCACCCGCAGTGCGTCAGGAAGCAGCCCACGGCGGGGTGGGCCAGCACCTCCAGCTGCGGGCACCACGACACCACCATCCCGTTGGCGGCGGCGGCGGCGGCGGCGTAGCCGGCGGGGAGCTTGTGGGACTCCGACGAGCGGACCACCCAGAGGAACGGGGCGCCGGCGTCGAGGAGGGCGAGCGCGACCTCGCGCATCTCGGCCGGGTCGAGGTCGGAGAGGCTGCCGAAGGAGGCGAACACGACGGAGCGCGGCGGGTGCGCGCCCAGCCACGCCACGCACGGCGCCGTGGTGAGCTCGAACAGGTGGAAGCCGTACTTGGTGTCGCCCGGCATGCGGCCGTCGCCGAGGTAGGCGGCCGGCACCGTCGGCCCGATCGTCTTGGCGCGCCACGCCGACGCCATGTACGCCGCCTCCTGTGCATCCGTACAGAAGGTCCATTTATTTCGTCATGAACACTCGAGAAAGCTGCGCGCCGTGTTTACGTCATTTTTAACTTACGCCGTCATTAGCCTGACGTTTGTACGTCATTTTTAACTAACGCCGTGTTTATAGTTACAAAATAATTCTTCAAACTTCCAACTTTTTCATCACATCAAACTTTCCTACACACACAAACTTCCAACTTTTCCGTCGCAACGTTTCAATTTTAACAAAACTTATAATTTTGGTGTGAACTAAACACAGCCTAAATAAAATCCACTTTACTCACCCGAAATCTATTATATACTAAAGATCCATTAAACTTTCTAGAAACGCTCCCAAGCCACCACTTGACGCTCTAATAAATTAGAGAAATTCAAGAAATTCTAGAAAAAAAAAACAAAACATCTAGCCCTCGATCCAAACGCTACGCGCAAGTTAAGCATACAGAATTCCTACAGGGGCACCACTTAATATAGTGGGCCCATTATTTTATAACCTTAGATATATATTAAACAAAATAAATCAAAATCCCATCTCCCAAAAATCCTCTCCCGCTCTCCTCATGGGCCTCCTCTCCTCCTCACATACAGTACGTACACATGTATGTACGTACGTTCCTCCCTCGCGTCCTCTCTTTACTTCATTCCATCCATCTTCTAATTTTTTACAACATATCCTATTTATCTATATTAGCAATGTGTTTTGGTATATAAGAAATACATCGTTTGACAAAAATTCCTACAAATAGCAAAAATTAATAACATATACTATCATGTGGTCGCAAATAATTTCACGTCCTCTCACCTTGCTCACATTGGTCTCCTTAATTTCTGGCTAGCAAATAATAAATATCCATTAAATTAAATATCGAGTATCACAATATATCTACCTATCTATTATATAATAAAAGTCCATTAATTTTTCTATAAACGCTCTCAAGCCACCACGTGGCACTTTTACAGAAGCTCCTAGACCGCCACACGGCAATGTCAAATCTCACCGTCGATTTTCACTTAAATCGGAGGACCCGATAATTTAGAACATTAGATTAGATTAGATGTATTTTATTTAAAAAGAAACTAATGCCTTACTGTTCACCAGAAAAACAAAACAAAAACGCAAGTGCTCCATAGGTACGCTCATACGTAAGCATAAAAAAACAATGAATCTTACCTACTACTAGTGTTTCGATCTACTACTACTGTTTATCGAAAGAAAAAAAAACTACGCACACTTACTATAAAAACAATAAAGAAAAAAGACATATGTATGTAGTACTATTAAAAAATCTATTATCTTACTATCAAAAAAATCTATTATCTTTAAAATAGAGTTTTCTACTATTTAAAGATAAAATTTATTACTCTATAAATTAAGCAAATATCACCGTCGATCTTTACTTAAATTGGTGAACCCAATATTTTACACCATTAGATTAGATGTATTTTATTTTAAAAACTAATATCTTATTACTCTGTGTATACGGGAGAACTATATAAGGCTAAAAAAGAAAAGAAAAACATACGTATTCCATACATACATACGACTTGGAAAAAGAAATAAAGCTTAACTACTGTCCATGGGAACAAAGAAAAATCTAGGCATGGTGGTCTTTTGAAATAGTATTTTCAAAATCCTTTACTATAGAAACAATAAAACAAAAAAAAAGTGTATCATTCAAAAAAGATCGATGGTCTTTTTGAAATAGTATTACCTGCTATTTAAAGATAAATATACTACTCTACAAATTTACGTAAATATACGTTGTTAAACTAAATTTATATTATAAATATGAAATATCCCATCAATGATCTTTATTCGTTCTATCTTAACATACGAGGAAGATATATATAATAATTAATGCTATGATATTTTTTTTATTTCACATCATATTTTAAGGTGTCAAATATCACTTAACAAATATACAACGCTAATTTAAATCTACATTTGTAAAATGAAAACAACATAATTTGGTTGTTTCATTTTACACCATTAGATTAGATTTATTATTTAAAATAATACATTTCTTCTATATACCTCGACCGAAAAAAGTACTCCATACATACATATGGTTGAAAGAAAGAATAATGCTTACATATCGTTTGCTACAAGAATTACT
This sequence comes from Oryza glaberrima, assembly GCF_000147395.1. Taxonomy (NCBI): domain Eukaryota; kingdom Viridiplantae; phylum Streptophyta; class Magnoliopsida; order Poales; family Poaceae; genus Oryza; species Oryza glaberrima. The sequence continues at coordinate 19,016,526 of NC_068334.1, read as the reverse complement.
TATGGTAAAGCCAAAAAAATCGGCAGTCCTTAAAAACTAATTTTCTACAATTTAAGGATAAAAATATAATAATCTTCAAATTTATGCAAATGTAAATATAAAATATTCAATCAATTCTTTTCAAAGTTCTATCTTTTAAATTATTTTAAAATTATGTGATCTGGTTGTATTCCTTTAAATAAATAAACTACTAATATCTATAGCCATAAATACATCTCAAATATAGAGCCGACATGTAATAATTAATGTTACGATAACAATTTCACATCATATTTTAGGTGTGAATAAACCTTGACAAATATACAACGCTAACTTAAATGTACACGTGTATTCTCCAAATTACTAAAGGTGTCTCATTTGATTAGAAACAATAGGTGTTGAAAACAATGCAGACACTGAACTAACATGCACTACGCTATAGATATTTGTCAAAATATGATACGATACTTTGGAGATTATCGTGGTAGTATTTAAAAATCACGTTGTCTCGGTTATGTATAAATTCTTCTATTGTTTCGAGATAAAATTTAACTCCTTCTATTTATGTGACGGAGGGAATATAAGTAATATAAGTCTATCTTTGATTAGATGAAGTAGACCATTAGCTATATTTTTAATAGAAAATATATTTCATTAATATATAACAAAATTAAAATGTTACTTAATGTCATCTATTGCATACAAAATAAAAAATGTTATATAAAGTTTGGAAACTCCAAAAATTTTAAAAATAGAATCACACATAATATAAATAGATATGAACTAACTTCATTATTGTGACATATTTTTTCTAATAAATTTGA